>NW_024059315.1:0-37594 GCF_016432855.1 Salvelinus namaycush | reverse complement strand
TCTATTCTGTGAAGAGCACCAGTCCCTCCTGCAGCAAAGCACCCCCACAACATGATGCTGCCACCCCAGTGCTTCACGGTTGGGATGGTGTTCTTCGGCTTGCAAGCCTCCCACCTTTTCATCCAAACGTAACGATGATCATTATGGCCAAACAGTTCTATTTTTGTTTCATCAGACCAGAGGACATTTCTCCAAAAATTACGATCTTTGTTCCTATGTGCAGTTGCAAACCGTAGTCTGGCTCTTTATGGCGGTTTTGGAGCAGTGGCTTCTTCCTTGCTGCATGGCCTTTCAGGTTATGTCGATATAGGACTCGTTTTACTGTGGATATAGATACTTTGTACCTGTTTCCTCCAGCATCTTCACAAGGTCCTTTGCTGTTGTTCTGGGATTGATTTGCACTTTTCGCACCAAAGTACATGCATCTCTAGGAGACAGAACGCGTCTCCTTCCTGAGCGGTATGATGGCTGTGTGGTCCCATGGTGTTTATACTTGCGGATTATTGTTTGTACAAATGAACGTGGTACCTTCATGCATTTGGAAATTGCTCCCAAGAATGAACCAGACTTGTGGAGGTCTACAATTTTTTCTGAGATCTTGGCTGATTTCTTTTGATTTTCTCATGATGTCAAGCAAAGAGGAACTGAGTTTGAAGGTAGGCCTTGAAATACATCCATAGGTACACCTCCAATTGACTCAAATTATGTCAATTAGCCTATCAGAAGCTTCTAAAGCCATGACATCATTTTCTGGACTTTTCAAAGCTGTTTAAAGGCACAGTCAACTTAGTGTATGTAAACTTCTGACCCACTGGAATTGTGATATAGTGAATTATAAGTGAAATAATCTTTCTGTAACAATTTTTGGAAAAATGACTTGTGTCATGCACAAAGTAGATGTCCGAACCGACTTGCCAAAACTATAGTTTGTTAACAAGAAATGTGTGGAGTGGTTGAAAAACAAGTTTTAATGACTCCAACCTAAGTGTATGTAATCTTCCGACTTCAACTGTATATATATATATATTCTATTTTATTTCCACTTGTGATTGATCAAGTGAGACATTGAAACTCAGTGACACTACTACGTTTAATTGGGTTTAATTTAATTCACTCGCCATATGAATAATTGATATCTAACTCTCTCCTAAGATTATTTATTTATTTATTCCAATAAATGCCCACTTCTATTGAATTCCATTGACTCAGTTTTCAGCATTACATTTTGATTTACACAGTTTTTTTTTTATTTGTAAATGACCATGGTTGTAGAGCATTGGCATTTGTAGTCATGTATCAACAATCTATTCTGCTGTTTCACTCTGCAAATTGTAGCAAGTTGTTGAAGAAAATATCCCACACTGACACAAAAACCACTGCGCAGCAGGAGAAGCTAAGCTTAGTAGACCAAAGATAACAAATATAACCCGCAGTATGTCTTCAAACAAACCTTACATGTTGATATTGCTCAGTACCAGAAACTAGAGAGAGACTGGAATTCTGTCCATGTCACCATGGAAACCAGCCACTGACAAGAAAATCTGTTATCTTCTTTATTATCTTTCAAGAGATATTATGGTTCAGGGCACCAAGCGATGAAGCTTGTTGCAGTGTCTGTGACAAAATTGACCCCAACCGGCAGAAACAAAAGAAAATGCTTTGTGTTATGTATTTTGCTTCACTAAATGGCTGAGAAGGAGTCTTTTATCAGATGCTGTGTGTTAGCATTTGAAGAGTTTAATTCTAAAACATTAGATATCCATTTCCTGAAATGTTGCTAAATTAGCTTTTATTGTGTAATCCTTTCCTGCAGTCAATGACAAAAAGCACCCTCCTTGGCCTCATGGGTGGAATGTTATATTTTCCATAATTTCATAATTAATAAAGATTACTTTAAAAAAACTGATGAAAACTGGTGTTTCTATGTCAAACAGTTTTGTTATATTTCAGTCTTCTGTGATGTGTATATATAGTGTAATATTGGGATGCAAAATCAAAATTCTATGAATTTAAACTCTATGTCTGACGTGGTACAGGTGTCTTCTTTTTCTTAAGTCCATAATCATATGTGTGAGGTTTTGAAGAATTTGTGAAAGGAATTGGTTTGTTTTTTCACCACCTAATCATGGCATGGGTTTGTTCAATGACAGACATGTATTTCAACCACATATCACAGTCAATACGAGCATTCCATTCCAGCTAACCAATTGATATAGAGCGTTTTGCAACCAAACCCATTTTAATACGCATCTAAAATATATGAATAAAACATCTGAGAACAGTAATATTTTACACACACATGAGGGTACCAATAAGCAGTAATATCTAATGAAAAAACACAAATGTCAAACATTGGTGCGTATAGTGTTTTGAAACTAAACTCTTTGTTTGTACTATAGGATGGTGTTGACTTCAGGCTGTAGACTGTAGTTTCAGTAGAGGGTATTTCAGTTGAAATACTCTCTTCTGTCTCACTCTTTCTCTCTCTTCCATTGTGAAAATCAAATTGTGCTGTCGCTCATTATCAACATAAACCTCCATACTGAAACTCTTGGGAGCTCTGAGAGATGGTATATGAGATGGAGGAACTATACTGAGACAAAAGCTCTATGGAGCGTTTTTTTCCCTCATCTCTTTAATTACCTGACATGCAACTGCATTCTTGAGTAAGCAGTTGGTTATTAAAGATGCTGTCCTTGATCATGAGCGCTCACAAATTCATAACATACAGTACTCTATGACTTGAAATTCATAACATACCACACGAATTGCAAAAACATACACACCATATCATACGAAATGTATGACGTTGTACACAATTGTGCACAATTTCCGGGGACCCGTTTTGGCTCGTGAGCACTACTTTCAAAATTACTTGCTGAAATTATACAAAAGCTCTGGAGCATCACTTTAAAGGATGTGTAGGGCCAAATTAAATAAGAGGAACAATTCTCTTTAGGAAGTGCTTTCCATGATCAGCCAATCCTTTCTCGTGTCTACTACTGTTCTTCTTCGCCCTTTACAGGTTGTAGTTTTTGTTGTTGTGTTGGGAATTACTTTGTGAGTGATTCCCATGATGCGGCAAAGCTCACTATTTATGGTGAGAGTGAGCCATGAAAATGACGTTATGTCAGCCCCTGGAATGAAGATAATAGTTTTTAGCTTGACAAGCTAATTGTGCTCGTCAGAGGCTTATTTCAGTGTGTGGTTGCCTGAGATTACGACCAACTGAATCCCTGGCTGTTCGGACCACACTGCTGTCACAGACAGTGTTCATAGCATAATGATGCTGTATGTCCAGGGATGTGATAGAACTCTGTTTGTTTGGATGTTACCTTTGGATGTTATGATATGGGTGCACTAAGGCAAAGAAGCCCTGATCGCTCAAACTGACTTGAGGAGCACAATTTAAATCTTGGTTGTCACTGGCAACAGCAAACCTGCAGGGTTTATGCACTGATGAGTCTTTGGCTGAGTACCTCTAGAGTTGCTTGAAGCAGACATGCTGTCTAAAGCAGTCAGTCACGCCATGCTGATGTCTGATGTTGGGGGATGATCAGTTGTCAGGTTGTGATCTCAGTATCTTGGTCCCTCCTTTTTTCTTCATAGAACAAAACCTCATTATGAATGGCACAATGGTAACGTTTTGCCCCATGGTCCCAGGGCTTTTTAATATTTCACTGGGAGTGTGTGTGGAGCCTAAGAATTATCCTAAAGGATGGCACTCAACATTACATTTCCATGGACAATCTCCATACTAACCCACTTGGCTCTACTCTCTCACACATTCCTCCGATGGTGGACCACCAGGCTTTTCTGGGATTAAATCTCAATAGACTTAAATCCCAATCGAATCAGGTGGCTCCCTGTTACTTGAAGCTGACGTTTATTCATTTAGAATAAAAATGAGGCGGGTCCAGGCTGGGGTGAGATTTTTCTCCTATCATGGTCATAATGAAGACCCAGGGGGCTAATATCCTCACACAAAAATAATCCCCCACAAGCCCATTGTCTCACATTTTCAAGATAATTATCTCTCACTCCCTTTGCAAGATAATATTAGTGGGTAAGGCTCCTACTTCCAAAATATAATAGCCATTTAATAGCCATTTGTTTTTGAATTTCTTACCCGTATTTGTTATTGTAGAATGTGGTGAATGTAACAACTGCTTTGAACATGCGTAAGGTGAATAAATACACTTTTGTTAAGGAATCCTATGATTCACATTGTTTTTGCCTTCAAACTCTTCAATTCCAACTCTACTGTCATATTAGACTGAGAAGACCCACTATGTACAGAAGTCAATTCAATGTATATTTCACATTGGTTCAATGTAATTTCATTGAAATGAAGTGGAAATAACGTTGATTCAACCAGTGTGTGCCCAGTGATCTAAAGTAACATTTAGAGAACGAAACAAGAGTGAGAGCGGCAAGATATATTGAATGCTTCACATGAACTTTCAGTGCATGTTTCCCTCATGGTGGAGATAATGTGAGCGGAGAGAAGAAAAATAGAAAAATACCCTTTCCGTATAATGGCCTAGACACAGGTGGGGAAGTACATGATTCCCTATGGAGCAGACATGACAAAAGAATAGTACCACAATCGACCATCAAAGATCCAGAGGAGTGCTGTGAGCACTAGAATGTAGAACACATGGTCTTAATTGGCTGTTTCAGGGGCCAAAGAGGAGTAATTGTTGAAGTTCGGAGATATGGTGCTATTGAATACACACACAGAAACTTATTTTTAAACTGCAGTAAATAACGCAATACTCCTGAAGAGTGTATACGTGGTCAGAAAAGAGAAAGAGTTTGGCTCTTTAAATGATGGCAGGGGAGAAGATATTTTAAATGAGTCCCTCCATCTCTCCCTGTGCCCCCATGTCTTCTACCTCCTCACTCCCATCTGGCAAGTGCCTGGCCCCCTCTTATCTCTCGCTACTATCCCTGACACAGTTCCTTCTCAAATCATCTTGTCAACACTACCCAACAAGTTAAAATATAATTTACAGGCTTCAACAAGTATTCTGTATAAGAATCTATGATGATATTGTTGTATTATTGTATTTATTTTATTAGGATAGGTAAAAAGCACGTAGAAAACATCCACAAATTAGCACAGTTAAAGTTTTAGATACCAAAGTTTGAATGAGTCTTTGAGATAAAATGTGTTTTCCTTCAAATACTTGTTTCAATGTCTCACTATGGGATATGCTGCATAAGACAATCACTACAGAAGAACCAATCACACAACGTCTGTCGAAGACAAACAGGTCAAGTGGCAAATGAGGTGAGCTTCTCCCGCTTTATAAGGCGCCACTCACCCTACCTTCTAAGCTTTCCCCAGCACAACTCTATCCCTGTCTTCCTGCTTAACTGTTCTCAGGTGAACCGTGGGGTTAACGCTGCTGAATGTAGGACCTCAGCTCTCTTCCTTTGTGTTAAGCACTAACCGAAAGGAAAGTTTTTGCTTGGAGTAGATTTAGCTTTTTGACATTTTCTACTCTCTCTAAGTCTTCAGTTGTAGATAGCGTCACACGGCTAGCTCAAGCCGCAAGCTCACTGCAAGGCCAGCTAACCACCACTATCTCTTTCTACCTGCACAGACAGTAGAATTGCTAGCTCTCCTCTCTTGTTTAGCTCAATCTACTAACCTGATCGACCCAACGGTCAAGAGAGGCTCTTTGTTCACCGAAGTACTACGATGTGACACGCTGGTCTTTGGCTAACATTGTACTAACTAGCTAGGCTAGCTAAAGTGAGCACGGTGTATAAATGCTATATCCATGAGGCTATGTGGCGTTAGTTAGCTAGCGTCCACTTCGTTGCTATAGCGAGGCATCTAATACGCTAGCTCAAGACTTTTCAAAAAGACTTGGGGCTAACACGTTGTTTTTACAACAGGCATTACGGTATTAGCAGGCTCCTTTTTTCAACAATGGCCACTGCTTTCTCATCCATGGACGAACCTAGCCTAGCACTCAAAATTCCCTCGTTTCTATGATTGAGGGGAAAGATTTTCACATTCTGTGCATCAACTGCTTGGGAAGAGAACATGCATTGTAAAATTCTGACTTGGGCGGCTTTCACTAGGGAGCTCAAACTTACCTCAGTCTCTATCCCCACGACCGAGCCCAGTTGGGGCGAGGTCATGGACAGCCTCGATTCCTTCACCTCACTGTCTGGCAATGTGGTGTGAGATGAAGGTGAAGTAAGGGATGACGGGGATGAAGACGGGATTCATCTCTTGGGTCTCCTCAATGTCAAAACTGAGATGTAGGGTGAAGACCCTGTTCTTTGACCCTCTCAAGCCCCTATGTCACCCTGCTACCAGGACGGTGAGGCTGCTCTACCCGACTTGAAGTATAGGCTCCTCGACATGTGCAAGCGAGCCTCAGCCAGACTCTGCATCAGGTGGCCTGCACCCTTGGGGAATAAGGATCCCGTTAGGGACCTGTACGATGGGAAAAGACTCCCGTCCCATGCGGACCCAGTTAAACAACTGATTCCCATGGTCCCAGCTTGCCTTAAGGATGAGAAATGCTTGTGGAAAAAGCCCCTTTCCAGCTAAGGGCTCCCCTAGCCTGGATATGCAGGACATAGAGGAATCCAGGTTTTGCAACCCCAAGGTGGAGCCCTCGTTGACCAACCCTCTCCACCCCACGTGTCGTGTAGCTAACATGGACAGGACCTCTCTCCCTGGAAAGACGGAGCGGTTTTCCACCTCCATTTTCCCAAAAGTGTACCAAGTCTAAGGCCAGTCAGTCAGAGCACTTATCAGGCCTAATTACTGGAGGAGGTGGGGAAAAACTGGATTCGGACACCCTGAACCCAGATACCTGGGAGGAAATCTGTATGATTACAGACGTAAAACTCCACAACTCCCGTAATGCCATCCAAGGCTGTGGCCGTACATGAGCCACAGCAAACCTGAAAGTGTAAACCACCGCATTTAACCATGGCAAGGTGACTGGGAACATGGACGTGTACAAACAGACCAGCTATGCCCTTCGTAAGGCAGTCAAAGAGGCAAAACGACAGCTCAAAAACAAGACGTACAGTTTAAGTCGGAAGTTTACATACACCTTAGCCAAATACATTTAAACTCAGTTTTTCACAATTCCTGACATTTAATCCTAGTAAAGATTCCCTGTAATGGTTCAGTTAGGATCACCACTTTATTTTAAGAATGTGAAATGTCAGAATAATAGTAGAGAGAATGATTTATTTCAGCTTTTATTTCTTTCATCACATTCCCAGTGGGTCAGAAGTTTGCATACACTCAATGAGTATTTGGAAGCATTTCCTTTGAATTGTTTAACTTGGGTCAAACATTTCGGCTAGCCTTTCACAAGCGTCCCACAATAAGTTGGGTGAATTTTGGCCAATTCCTCCTGACAGAGCTGGTGTAACTGAGTCAGGTTTGTAGGCCTCCTTGCTCGCACACGCTTTTTCAGTTCTGCCAACAAATGTTCTATAGCAGGGGTGTCAAACTCATTCCACGGAGGGCCTAGTGTCTGCAGGTTTTTGGTTTTTCCTTTCAATAAAGCCCTAGACAACCAGGTGTGGGGAGTTCCTAACTAATTAGTGATGTTAATTCATCAATCAAGTACAAGGGAGGAGCGAAAACCCGCAGACACTCGGCCCCCCGTGGAATGAGTTTGACACCTGTGTTCTATAGGATTGATGTCAGGACTTGTGATGGCCACTCCAATACCTTGACTTTGTTGTCCTTAAGCCATTTTGCCACAACTTTGGAAGTATGCTTGGGGTCATTGTCCATTTGGAAGACCCATTTGCGACCAAGCTTTAACTTCCTGGCTGATGTCTTGAGATGTTGCTTCAATATATCCACGTAATTTTCTTTCCTCATGATGCCATCTATTTTGTGAAGAGCACCAGTCCCTCCTGCAGCAAAGCACCCCCACAACATGATGCTGCCACCCTTGTTCTTCACAGTTGGGATGTGTTCTTCAGCTTGCAAGCCTCCCCCTTTATCATCCAAACATAACGATGGTCATTATGGCCAAACAGTTCTATTTTTGTTTCATCAGAACAGAAGATATTTCTCCAAAAAGTTCGATCTTTGTCCTCATGTGCAGTTGCAAACCGTAGTCTGGCTTTTTATGGCGGTTTTGGAGCAGTGGCTTCTTCCTTGCTGCATGGCCTTTCAGGTTATGTCGATATAGGACTCGTTTTACTGTGGATATAGATACTTTTGGACCGGTTTCCTCCAGCATCTTCACAAGGTCCTTTGCTGTTGTTCTGGGATTGATTTTCACTTTTCGCAACAAAGTACGTTCATCTCTAGGAGACAGAACGCGTCTCCTTCCTGAGCGGTATGATGGCTGCGTGGTCCCATGGTGTTTATACTTGCGTACTATTGTTTGTACAGATGAATGTGGTACCTTCAGGCATTTGGAAATTGCTCCCAAGAATGAACCGAACTTGTGGAGGTCTACAATTTTTTTCTGAGGTCTTGGCTGATCACTTTTGATTTTTCCATGATGTCAAGCAAAGAGGCACTGAGTATGAAGGTAGGCCTTGAAATACATCCACAGGTACAACTCCAATTGACTCAAATGATGCCATGACATCATTTTCTGGAATTGTCCAAGCTGTTTAAAGGCACCGTCAACTTAGTGTATGTACAATTCTGACCGATTGGAATTGTGATACAGTGAATTATAAGTGAAATAATCTTTCTGTAAACAATTGTTGGAAAAATGACTTGTGTCATGCACAAAGTAGATGTCCTAACCAACTTGCCAAAACTATAGTTTGTTGACAAGAAAGCCAATTCGCTCCCGGATGAGCTAAACACTTTCTTCACCCGCTTCGAGGAAAACAACATTGAGCTGACAACGCAGGTCCCTGACGCTGACGCGGACTGCATGCTCTCGTTCTCCTGGCTGAGCTGAGTAAGTTATTTATGCGTGTTAACCCTCGCAAGGCTGCCGGCCCAGACGGCATCCCAAACCATGTCCTCAGAGCATGTGCAGACCAGCGGGCTGGAGTGTTTACAGACATTAAATATCCCAGTCTGTTGTCCCCACTTGCTTCAAGATTTCCTGAACTAAATTACTATCGCCCTGTAGCACTCATTTCTAACATCATGTAGTGCTTTAAGAGGCTAGTTAAGGACCATATTAGCATATTAGCATATCGCCCCAACAGATCCACGGGCGACACAAATGCAATTGCACTGCACCCTGCCGTATCCCACCTGGACAAGATAAATACCCATGTTAGAGTACTGTTCATCGACTACAGCTCAATATTCAACACTATAGTGCCCTCCAAGCTCATCACGAAGCTTAGGGCCCTGGATCTGACCCCATCCCTGTGCAACTGGGTCCTGGACTTCCTGACGGGCCGACCCCAGGTGGTGAAGGTAGGCAACAACACCTACAACATGCTGATCCTCAACACAGGGACCCCACAGGAGTGCGTGCTCAGCCCCATCCTGTACTCCCTGTTCACACATGACTGCCTGTATCATCATCAAATTTGCTGACGACAAAACAGCAGTAGGCCTGATTACCAACAACGACGACACAGGATACAGGGAGTAGGTGAGAGCCCTGTCAGAGTGGTGGCAGGAAAATAACCTCTCCCTCAATGTCAACAAAACTAAGGAGCTGATTGTGGACTACAGGAGAAAGTAGAGAACACGCCCCCATCCACATCGATGGGGTCGCAGTGGAGAGGGTCAGAATCTTCAAGTTCCTCAGTGTACACATCACTGATGACCTGAAATGGTCCCTTCAAACAGACAGTGTGATGACGAAGGCGCAACAGTGCCTCTTTAACCGCAGGAGGCTGAAGAAATTAGGCGTGTCCCCTAAGACCCTCACAAACTTCTACAAATGCATCCTGTCGGACTGTATCAGCGCCTGGTACGGTAATTGCATCTTCTGCAACAGCAGGGCTTTCCAGAGGGTGGTGCAGTCAGCACAACGCATCACCGGGGGCACAATGCCTGCCCTCCAGGACATCTACAGCACTCGGTGTCACAGGAAGGCCAAGAAGATCATCAAGGACCTCAGCCACTCAAGCCCCGGCCTGTTCACCCCCTACCATCACCCCACTACCACCCGGAACTCTACCCTGCACATTAGAGACTGCTGCCCTATGTACATAGTGTCATTGAACACTGGTCACTTTAATAATGTTTACATAATGTTTTACCCACTTCATATGTACAGTGCCCTCAGAATGTATTCATACCCCTTGACTTACTCCACATTTTGTTGTGTTACAGCCTGAATCCAAAATGGATGTAAACACACACACACAACATCTCATAATGACAAAGTAAAAACATTTTTTTTAAATGGTTGCACATTTATTGAAAATTAAATAAAGAAATATCTAATTTACAAGTATTCATACTCCTGACTCAACGCTTTGTAGAAGCACCTTTGGCGGCGATTCAAATCAAATCAAATCACATTTTATTTGTCACATACACATGGTTAGCAGATGTTAATGCGAGTGTAGCGAAATGCTTGTGCTTCTAGTTCCGACAATGCAGTATTAACCAACGAGTAATCTAACCTAACAATTCCACAACTACTACCTTATACACACAAGTGTAAAGGGATAAAGAATATGTACATAAAGATATATGAATGAGTGATGGTACAGAACGGCATAGGCAAGATGCAGTAGATGGTATCGAGTACAGTATATACATATGAGATGAGTAATGTAGGGTATGTAAACATAAAAGTGGCATAGTTTAAAGTGGCTAGTGATACATATATTACATAAAGATGGCAAGATGCAGTAGATGATATAGAGTACAGTATATACATATACATTATATTAAGTGGCATTGTTTAAAGTGGCTAGTGATACATTTTTGATCAATTTCCATCAATTTCCATTATTAAAGTGAGCTGGAGTTGAGTCAGTATGTTGGCAGCAGCCACTCAATGTTAGTGGTGGCTGTTTAACAGTCTGATGGCCTTGAGATAGAAGCTGTTTTTCAGTCTCTCGGTCCCTGCTTTGATGCACCTGTACTGACCTCGCCTTCTGGATGATAGCGGGGTGAACAGGCAGTGGCTCGGGTGGTTGTTGTCCTTGATGATCTTTATGGCCTTCCTGTGACATCGGGTGGTGTAGGTGTCCTGGAGGGCAGGTAGTTTGCCCCCAGTGATGCGTTGCGCAGACCTCACTACCCTCTGGAGAGCCTTACGGTTGTGGGCGGAGCAGTTGCCGTACCAGGCGGTGATACAGCCCAACAGGATGCTCTCGATTGTGCATCTATAGAAGTTTGTGAGTGCTTTTGGTGACAAGCCGAATTTCTTCAGCCTCCTGAGGTTGAAGAGGCGCTGCTGCGCCTTCTTCACAACGCTGTCTGTGTGGGTGGACCAATTCAGTTTGTCCGTGATGTGTACGCCAAGGAACTTAAAACGTACTACCCTCTCCACTACTGTCCCGTCGATGTGGATAGGGGGTGCTCCCTCTGCTGTTTCCTGAAGTCCACAATCATCTCCTTTGTTTTGTTGACGTTGAGTGTGAGGTTATTTTCCTGACACCACACTCCGAGGGCCCTCACCTCCTCCCTGTAGGCCGTCTCGTCGTTGTTGGTAATCAAGCCTACCACTGTAGTGTCGTCCGCAAACTTGATGATTGAGTTGGAAGCGTGTATGGCCACGCAGTCGTGGGTGAACAGGGAGTACAGGAGAGAGCTCAGAACGCACTCTTGTGGGGCCCCAGTGTTGAGGATCAGCGGGGTGGAGATGTTGTTACCTACCCTCACCACCTGGGGGCGGCCCGTCAGGAAGTCCAGTACCCAGTTACACAGGGCGGGGTCGAGACCCAGGGTCTCAAGCTTGATGACGAGTTTGGAGGGTTCTATGGTGTTAAATGCTGAGCTGTAGTCGATGAACAGCATTCTCACATAGATATTCCTCTTGTCCAGATGGGTTAGGGCAGTGTGCAGTGTGGTTGCGATTGCATCGTCTGTGGACCTATTGGGGCGGTAAGCAAATTGGAGTGGGTCTAGGGTGTCAGGTAGGGTGGAGGTGATATGGTCCTTGACTAGTCTCTCAATGCACTTCATGATGACGGAAGTGAGTGCTACGGGGCGGTAGTCGTTTAGCTCAGTTACCTTAGCTTTCTTGGGAACAGGAACAATGGTGGCCCTCTTGAAGCATGTGGGAACAGCAGACTGGGATAAGGATTGATTGAATATGTCCGTAAACACACCAGCCAGCTGGTCTGCGCATGCTCTGAGGACGCAGCTGGGGATGCCGTCTGGGCCTGCAGCCTTGCGAGGGTTAACACGTTTAAATGTTTTACTCACGTCGGCTGCAGTGAAGGAGGTTTTGGTAGCGGGCTGTATCAGTGGCACTGTATTGTCCTCAAAGCGAGCAAAGAAGTTATTTAGTCTGTCTGGGAGCAAGACATCCGATTACAGCTGTGAGTCTTTTGGGGTAAGTCTCTAAGAGCTTTGCACACGTAGATTGTCCAATATTTGCACATAATTTTTTTTTAAATTCTTGAAGCTCTGTTAAATTGATTGTTGATCATTGCTAGACTGCCATTTTTAAGTCTTACCATAGATTTTCAAGCCGATTTAAGTCAAAACTGTAACTAAGCCACTCAGGATCATTCAATGTTGTCTAGGTAAAAGCAACTCCATTGGTGATTTGGCCATTTTAGGTTATTGCCTTGTTGAAAGATGAATTTGTTCAGCAGACTGAACCAGGTTTTCCTCTAGGATTTTCCAGTGCTTAGCTCTATTCCGTTTCTTTTTACCCTAAAAAAATCCCTAGTCCTTATTGATGACAACCATACCCATAACATGATGCAGTCACCACCATGCTTTAAAATATGAAGTGGTACTCAGTGATATGTTGTGTTGGATTTGCCCCAAATATTACACTTTGTATTCAGGACATAAAGTTAATTTCTTTGCAGTATTACTAAAGTGCCTTGTTGCAAACAGGATGCATGTTTTGTAATATTTTTATTCTATACAGGCTTCATTCTTTTCACTCTGTAATTTAAGTTAGTTCTGTGGAGTAACTACAATGTTGTTGATCTAGCCTCAGTTTTCTCATATCATAACTGTTTTAAAACCACCATTGGCCTCATGATGAAATCCCTGAGCAGTTTCTTTCCTCTCTGGAAACTGAGTAAGGAAGGATACTACAGGTAGTGACTGGGTGTCACTAAAAACACGTTTTTAGAAATGTTTGCAAATGTATAAAGAAAATTGCCATCATACAAACTGAGGCAGCAGACTTTGTGAAAATTAATATTTGTGTCATTCTCAAAACATTTTTGGCCACGACTGTAGGATACACACCTGTATATACAGGTGTGTGCCTTTCCAAATCATGTCCAGTCAATTGAATTTACCACAGGTGGACTCCAATCAAGTTGTAGAAACAATCAATGGAAACAGGATTTACCTGAGCTCAATTTCGAGTCTAATAGCAAATGGTCCAAAATCTTAAATAAGGATTTATTTTTATTTTTTTATTTATACATTTGCAAACATTTCTAAAAACGTGTTTTTGCTTTGTCATTAAGGTGTATTGGGTGTAGATTGATGAGGGAAAATAGAATACAGAATAAGGCTGTAACGTAACAAAATGTGGAAAAAGTCAAGGGGTCTGAATACTTTCCGAAGGCACTGTACCTCACATACGAGTACGACCAAATTGATATAATATCATTGTCATGAACATTATATTATACAAGGCATAAAGCTTAAGCTACAAAGCAATACTGACATTAACAAAGCATAATTCTAGGCATATACTGTAGATCCTAAGGTTAAGTTACAAACAAAGCATGAACAAAGAGATGCCTACTAATCCAGAGGCCCAGAAACCTAGGAAATTGGAAAATATCATACAACCGTTCTCCAATCGACAGCATACAGGATAAGAGAGAGAACAACATACTTTCATTCCATTTATAACATCTGAAGGTGTAACTTTTTCTAACCAAAACCAACCACCATTGACCAATCAAACGATACCAAGTTTACAGTAACCTGATCACTGAGGCCCCATCTCCACAGTGTCACTGCATCTAAAGGCTTGTGTGGGGGATGAGACCAATGTAAATAAGACTGAATTTCTGAGAGGACAATAAAAACCCTAGCATAGAGAAATGCATAGTTCACCCTGTACAGAGATCATACATCCATATAGATTACGTTTTAGATAGATACTAAACATGGTTGCTGTAGGATTATTCTATCATACAATCCAGTAATCAGTCCTCCGGATCCTACACTCACACACACGCAGAGCTGCCATGAGCAGAGTGCATGCAGAGTGTGCAGGGTGCTGGTTTCCCACAGAAAGGATTGAGTGCTTTGAAGTGAGCCTTCCCCATAATCTCCGCTATGCTGCATCAGCACAATGGACATTGTATCTCACTTGAGAAAGCATCTGAGCGAGCGAAACAGCGCCCCTCTGTCTATGTACCTGTAGGCCATCTATCTGATTCTGTCTGCTCATAAAGAGTATGACATTGTTGCCGCCTGTAGCACTGAATGCAAGGGAAGACAGAGAGCATTTGGCCTCCGTTGATAAAAAAAGTATAAAATAATAGCCAATCAGCGTTGAGCTAAACTGAGTGAGCTCAACTGTGAATGGTCTGGGCACACCAAAACATTTTGTCAAGGGAAGCCAGTTTGGATTTGGCTTCTCTCCCATCAAGATTACTACGTCATTGACAGAAACAACTTGAACTGTTGCATCTCGTTGTGTTGTTGTTCTCTGGTGGTTAGCTAGCTAGCTAAAATTGGCCCTTTCCTAAATTAGCCATGGATTGAGCTAGGGATTTGGACTGATTTTACTTCATTCTCCGTACGGCCAATGATTATAATGGCGATTCTACACCAAACATAAATTCATACATTGTGCCCCTGGACTGAGAGGATGGACGTTCAATATGTAGTTAGATGTAGAAGGCTAATGTTAACTACACACACACAAATCAGAACCATGGAGCCACATCATATTTAGCTTACTTTGATTGGACTAAATTGTTTTTGGTATTTTTTAGTTTTCACTGTATTAGACTAAGCATAGGTATTTTGATGATGTTGAAATGGTGCTGGAATAGTGGAGGGAGCTCCTGTTTTCTTTTCGACTTGTGGTAACTCTTCGTGGTTCTAAATCATTAGCTGTTAAGTAGTCCGAAAATGTTGGAAACGTTTGTTGACCATGCTGTAGGTCATGTAGTTGTTTGTTTCATGCAATATGCTTTGTGGACTTTTGTTGCTCTCCAGTTTTGTGATAAAGCAAAGGTGGGGTTTAATTTATTCCGCCCTGTGTCTTCATTTTGTCTCGGCCTTTGGCCTATATATCACGGTCGCAAGGTATATGAACTAACAGGTTATAGAGCAAACAATGCAACTATCACAACACATAGGTTGTAATAAATTATGGATTTTTTTTATGGCTCGCTTTCCCCAGTGATTTTACCCACTCACCACTACTGCGCCCATAAACACTAAAGCAAGGATGGTTTGGTAATGAATATAGGCTACACGATACAGTAGATAGGGCACCTATTACAAACAGCCTATGTGAATGCAGCCGTACACACAGCTGTCATACCAAAATAATGCAAACTAAATGCTGAAAGTAGTAGCTTAGTTATTCATGCATGCAAACAAAAAATACTGAATAGCAGTTTGGCTTAGAATACCGACACTGTGAACTGTGAATGCGAACAAATGAATGCAAACAGAACAAAACAGCGGTATCAAGTAGGCCTAGTAAACAAAATATCAGATAGATAAAGGCATGACACAATCTATATTTAGGCTAGTTACATTAACAGTAAACAAATGCAGTAAACAAAAGGCGACTGGAGATCCAAATACCGTAATTTCCGGACTATAAGCCGCTACTTTTTCCCACGCTTTGAACCTCGCGGCTTATACAATGACGCGGCTAATTTATGGATTTTTTTCACAAGATTCATGCCGCCAAAAAACTGAGCACCGTCACATAATGTGACGTAAATCGAGCGCGCTCAAACTTCCCATCATTCTGATTACGGTAGTCATTTTGTCACCCTCATCATGGCAAAGACACGGAGAAATGTATATGATGCAGCTTTCAATTTGAAGGCGATCGATCTGGCTGTTGGAAAAGGAAATAGAGCTGCTGCACGGGAGCTTGGCCTTAATGAGTCTATGATAAGACGTTGGAAACAGCAGCGTGAGGAACGGACTCAGTGCAAAAAGACAACAAAAGCTTTCAGAGGGAAGAAAAGCAGATGGCCCGAACTAGAAAATGAGCTTGAAGACTGGGTCAACACACAGAGAGCAGACGGCCGAGGTGTTTCAACTGTGCAGATCCGACTGAAAGCCAAAACAATCGCCACCGCAATGAAGTTTGAGGATTTTAGAGGTGGACCATCGTGGTGTCTAAGATTGAGTCTGTGTCAGCAGCTCCCTCCCGACTACGAGGAAAAAGTTTCAAACTTCCGCAAATTCACTGATGCAATGATAGCGGAGCATTCCATCGGCCCGCACGTCATCATAAATATGGATGAGGTTCCTCTGACGTTTGACCTGCCTCTCACTCGGACTGTCAACAGGAAAGGCGAATCATCCGTCACGCTGAAAACAACTGGGCATGAAAAAACGCAAAGTTCATTTGTTTCAATGTACCGGTAGGCACGTGCGGCTTATTTATGTACAAAATACATATTATTTAAAAATTCAGTGGGTGCGGCTTATATTCAGGTGCGCTTAATAGTCCGGAAATTACGGTAACCAAAACATTTTTTTTTTTTTTTTTTTTTTTTTTTTCACCTTTATTTAACCAGGTAGGTGAGATGTAGCCTTGCACAGATGTCTTGCCAAACAAATAGGCCTATAGGCCCGCTTCAAACATGGAAAACCATGCTGCTATCCTGTGGATATCCTGTGGATCCTGCTGGGCTTGGCGGGGGCCACGGTGGTTTGATGCTGCTGCTGGTGGTCATCACTCCCCTTTCGGTTTTGTTTGGGTACTTTGGCGAAGCCAATTTCTGTTATCTATCGTGGCAGTGGCAGATTAACTGGTTTGAGCAACAAAGGGTAAGGCTAATAGCACTAAATAGCACTTTGCGCCAACCTGTCACTCAATCATTTTAACTTTTTTGCTATTTTTATATAGGGACATAAAACTTTAAGTTTCACCTTGTGGTTTACCACCTCTGGAGGGCTTATGGGCCATTTTCTCCACCAGAGAGGTGGCTACTTCATGCACTAAGGCATCTCTATTCAGAGATTGGTTTGCGATGGTTGTATACCCCTCAAGGTATAGGTATTTTACGGATGATGCTGTGCTGTCTCATAGCTTGCTGCCTTTTTCTCTCTAGGCCTCTGTGGATGAGTCTGTCAGGTCAACCTGGCTTCGGAGAGCATTTCTGCCATGAGGGACTTGGCTATACGTGTATCCCATAGTTACACATCGAAACGAGTACTTGAAAGAGAACTCAAGGTTTCTCTTGAGTGAGATTTCTCACTGCATTTCCCTGCTCGCAAGAGCTCAAGAAGTAGAGACATGCTTGAGAATAACCAGAGGGTGGGGAGAGTGGTGCCTCATAAAGAGATATGGCCTCACCTCATTTGGCACTCGACCTGTCTGTCTCCGACAGACGTTGTGTGATTGGTTCTTCTGTAGTCATCAGCATATCCAGCAAATCCCATAGTGAGACATCTCACTCATATACTTTTAGAGAACTGGGGTTATGCAAGTAACCTTGAGTTCTGGGAGTTGAGCTCCTATCTGCAGTGCTGTCTTGTTCTCATCCAAAAAGTAACAGCACTTTGATGGATGACCACAGTTTTAGTTTAACAAGCTGAAGGTTGAGGCTGCAACAAGACTCACTTTCTACTGCCAGCAAAGCAGCATCAGAGGTGCAAATCCAAGAAATTGCTTTTGCCTTCAAAATATTTCACACCACTTTTGGTGACTTTCACTCTAAGAGTATCAGATTATTACAAACAGTGATTAGACCATGCGTACTTTTTCTTTTGCAGGCCACGCACAAATGTAGACACAAATGTAACTAATGTAGGGTTTTACAGCAGATGCAAGGATAAAAGCAAAAATTCAAATGCATTGGAAGCTCTGTAAATCACTGGATTAACCAACAGTCAGATAAATTGTATATCTCTAAACTGTCAACATGAAAGCAAGTAAGTGCACCATTACCACAGTGTGCATGCTTCAATGTATTTAGGAAACCCCTTTTTTAATTGGGGCTTTGAGAAAACAATAAAAATTAAATACTGTCTTATAGATGAGCTGCATTAAACCAGCTCATTCTTCACTTGGACAATATGTAATTACTCTGAGCTAATAACATTTGCCAAAGCTTTCATGGGTTTATTTATCTTAACGTACATTTGAAAAGTGTTCTAGGGGGACGTTTATGTCAAGGGTCCATTTGCGGTTTCCAAAAGCTGTTAATCATATGGATTGATAATGAGATTTTCACATTGGCATCTCTTCCCCTCATTTTCATGCCTTTGATGAATAACTTCTCTAGTTCCTCCCTGATCAAATCAAATCAAATGTTATCGGTCGCAGATATTATTGCGGGTGTAGGGAAATGCTTGTAATCATAAGGTACTTAAACAAATCAGCAGTCATCATTGGTCATTAAGTGCAGTCTCCGTCATGCAACCTTCATCAACAGAGATCCTTATTATGCATACAGATACAGCCCATATATTTGTATGACCTTGGACGTTGATGTTGCTATTATTTTCTTGTTTAAAAAAAAAAGGCCAATGGTTATGCATACTAAATCATCATAAGGAATATGTCAGATTTGCAGTATGCTGTTGCTGTGAACTAGTTTTTATTTGCATCAACTTAACCATAGTCAGCCATAATGAATTATTAAAAAAAATAGACAGAAGATAGAAAGAGCACAGTTTTAAGTTGTTTCTTATACATCTTTCCAGACCTTTTTTTACTGGCTCAAACTTTGTTGTGCCTTTTTGTGCACTAGAACCTACACTGAATCAAGAAAAATATAAATATAACAGAAAATTAGGAGAAAGTAGAATGCTCCAGGCTGTTTACTCCATTCCAGCTACACTACCATTCAAAAGTTGTGTCACTTAGAAATGTCTTTGTTTTTGAAAGAAAAACTATTTTTTTTGCCCATTAAAATAACATCAAATTGATCAGAAATACAGTGTAGACATTGTTAATGTTGTAAATCACTATTGTAGCTGGAAACAGCTGATTTTTAATAGAATATATACATAGGCGTACAGTGGCCCATTATCAGCAACCATCACTCCATTAAAATAACATCAAATTGATCAGAAATACAGTGTAGACATTGGCAGCTTCATTAAATAGTACCCGCAAAACACCAGTCTCAACGTCAAGAGTGAAGAGGCTACACCGGGATGTTGGCAGAGTTGCAAAGAAAAAGCCATATCTCAGACTGGCCAATAAAAATAAAAGATTTAAATGGGCAAAAGAACACAGACACTGGACAGAGGAACTCTGCCTAGAAGGCCAGCATCCCGGAGTCGCCTCTTCACTGTTGACGTTGAGACTGGTGTTTTGTGGGTACTATTTAATGAAGCTGCCAGTTGAGAACTTGTGAGGCGTCTGTTTCTCAAACTAGATGTAAACTAATGTACTTGTCCTCTTGCTCAGTTGTGCACCGGGCCTCCCACTCCTCTTTTTATTCTGGTTAGAGACAGTAATTTCTCGCATGGAATAGCCTTCATTTCTCAGAACAAGAATAGACCGACGAGTTTCAGTAGAAAGTTCTTTGTTTCTGGCAATTTTGAGCCTGTAATCGAACCCAGTATTGCTGATGCTCCAGATTCTCAACTAGTCTAAAGAAGGCCAGTTTTAATGCTTCTTTAATCAGAACAACAGTTCTCAGCTGTGCTAACATAATTGCAAAAGGGTTTTGTAATGATCAATTAGCCATTTAAAATGATAAACTTGGATTAGCTAACACAATGTGCCGTTGGAACACAGGAGTGATGGTTGCTGATAATGGGCCACTGTACGCCTATGTATATATTCTATTAAAAACCAGCTGTTTCCAGCTACAATAGTGATTTACAACATTAACAATGTCTACACTGTATTTCTGATCAATTTGATGTTATTTTAATGGACAAAAATGTGCTTTTCTTTCAAAAACAAGGACATTTCTAAGTGACCCCAAACTTTTGAACGGTAGTGTATGTTGTCTAAAATGTATTACCCATGACATTTGACTCAATCTGAAGTTGAAAAGTAGTTAGAACAACAACAATTAGAACAACAACGATATCAACAACTCTAGAAAAGCACGGGGCACAAAACTATAATGTGAGAGTTGGTTTTCAACAGTATATTGTCAACAGAGGTCATGGTAAATAACATCAGCAGATAAATACACAAGTTGCTGTATTATGGCCATGTTTTAGAACTCATTATGAGAGCTAATGTAATGTTCTGTAGGCTACAATGTGTGCTGTTTTGCACGACCGTGGAAACGATACTGTACATTGCTCTGAGATCACCCTCACACTAAAGTAGGCTATACTGTTACTGACACAGACTGCTATATTCCTGTCAAAAAGCTACTGGATTTGTACTAAATAGGATGTATTTGATCTGTCAGATCTCCAGTGAGAAAATCCAGGTCTTTTAAAATATCCTTACATTGTCTAATGATTCACAAGAGAACTGTAACGGTGTTCCTCCTCCTCTTCATACGAAGAGGAGGAGTAGTGATTCGACCAAGGCGCAGCGTTGTGATATGACATGTTATTTATTTAAACAAGACGAAAAAACGAACTATACTTGATAATAAACAAAATAACAAAACGAATGTAGACAAACCTGAACATACGAACTTACATAAAACACGAAGAACGCACAACAGGAAAAATGACTACATAAAACGATGAACGAACGAAACAGTCCCGTATGGTGCAACAAACACTGACACAGGAAACAATCACCCACAAACTAACAGTGTAAAACAGCCTACCTATATATGATTCTCAATCAGAGGAAATGAATAACACCTGTCCCTGATTGAGAACCATATAAGGCTAATTAACCAACACACTCCCACATAGAACAAACAACACAGACTGCCCATCCCAACTCACGCCCTGACCAACTAAACACATACAAAACAAGAGAAAACAGGTCAGGAACGTGACAAGAACAATATTTTGTAAAGCTTCAACAAGAGATGAAAGAATTCATAACTATTTCAAACATATTCCTTTGCAGGTTTTATGGATTTAAAGGTTTTGTCATGGATGTGGTTATAACATTTAGTTTGTGCTTCAAACCACTTAGTTTTAAAGGCTGAATGTCTTTTTATTTAATGTAACCCTTATTTTACCAGGTAAGTTGACTGAGAACACATTCTTAACACATGGCTTAAACGTCTCCAGAGACAATATCTCTCTCATCATTACTCAATGCCTAGGTTTACCTCCAATGTACTCACATCCAACCATACCTCTGTCTGTACATTATGCCTTAAATCCATTCTCTCACGCCCAGAAACCTGCTCCTTTTACTCTCTGCTCTGAGAGCACTAAACGACCAGTCCTGTTAGCCTTTAGCCATACCCTCATCCTACTCCTCCTCTGTTCCTCTGGTGATGTAGAGGTTAATCCAGGCCCTGCAGTGCCTAGCTCCACTCCTACTCCCCAGGTGCTCTCATTTGTTGACTTCTGTAACCGTAAAAGCCTTGGTTTCATGCATGTTAACATTAGAAGCCTCGTCCCTAAGTTTGTTTTATTCACTGCTTTAGCACACTCTGCCAACCCGGATGTCCTAGCCGTGTCTGAATCCTGGCTAAGGAAGTCCACCAAAAACCCAGAAATGTCCATCCCTAACTATAACATTTTCCGACAAGATAGAACTGCCAAAGGGGGCGGTGTTGCAATCTACTGCAGAGATAGCCTACAGAGTTCTGTCTTACTATCCAGGTCTGTACCCAAACAATTCGAACTTCTACTTTTAAAAATCTGTCACGACTTCCGCCGAAGTCGGTCCCTCTCCTTGTTCGGGCGGAGTTCGGCGGTCGACGTCACTGGCTTTCTAGCCACCGCCGATCCACTTTTCATTTTCCATTTGTTTTGTCTTTGTCTTACACACCTGGTTTCACTCACCCAAATACTTGTTTATTATTTAACCCTGTGTTCCCCATGTTTGTTTGTGAGTGATTGTTCGTTGTACATCGGCCTGTTATTGTGGGTTCGCTATATTGCTTTGTATTTTGTATATTTTGAGTAAAGTACGTTGATTACTCATATCTGCTGTCCTGCGCCTGACTCTATACACCAGCTACACACAGGACCAGTACAGAATCACTCACCTGGAATGGAGTCAGCAGGAGCAGACGACCCTCCCTGTGGCGGTAGAGGAGCGCGTCCAGCTGCACGCGATCATGTTGCAACGTCTGGGCACCGCCATGGATCGCGTGCTGCAGACGATGGATCGTTGGGAGAGAGGAGGAGGTTTTCCAGCTCCTCCACCAGCCCCCCTACAGCAGGCCCCACTGTCCACCCCTCCTTCACCCGGTCCCAGTGGGATTCGACTCGCGCTCCCGAGGGAGTATGATGGGACGGTTGCCGGATGCCAGGGGATCCTACTCCAGCTGGAACTCTACCTGGCGACCGTCCACCCGGCTCCTTCGGGCCGTGAGAGCATTTCCGCCCTCGTCTCCTGCCTCTCAGGCAAAGCCCTGGAGTGGGAAAACGCCGTATGGAGTGAAGGAGACGCGGCCTTGGACCATTACGCAGAGTTCACCCGCCGCTTTCGTGTAGAGTTCGACCACCCGCCTGAGGGTTGAGCGGCGAGTGAACGTCTATTCCACCTGAGGCAGGTGTCGAGGAGCGCGCAGGATTTCGCTTTGGACTTCCGGACCCTGGCTGCCAGCGCAGGATGGAACAACAGGGCCCTGATCGATCACTACCGGTGCAGTCTGCTCGAGGACGTCCGTCGGGGTTGGCCTGCCGAGACACCACCCTCCCGTTGGACCAGCTGGTGGACCTGTCCATCCGGCTGGACAACCTACTGGCTACCCGCGGACGTCCGGATCGGGGCCTGTCAGTTCCATCCCCCAACCTCCGCTCCGACGCCCATGGAGTTGGGAGGTGCTGCGCTTAGGGCGACCGGAGGGGCCATTCCCTGCACCATCTGTGGCCACAGAGGGCACACTGCTGATCGGTGCTGGGGGGGTTCCTCAGGGAGTCGCGGCAGCAGGCAGGGCACTATCGTGTCACACCAGGTGAGTCGGCACCAGGCTCACCCAGAGCCCCCTGTTGCTCACATGTATGTGTTTATTAATTTTCCTGAGTTTTCCCCGCATTTTCAGCATAAGGCGCTAGTAGATTCAGACGCAGCTGGGAATTTTATTGATCGTTCATTTGCCCATAGTTTAGGGATCCCCAATGTTCCTGTGGATATGCCCTTCCCTGTGCATGCCCTAGATAGTCGACCATTAGGGTCAGGGCTGATTAGGGAGGCCACCGCCACTCCACTAGACATGGTTACGCAGGAGGGTCACAAGGAGAGAATCAGTCTCTTCCTTATTGATTCTCCTGCGTTTCCCATGGTGCTGGGCCTACCCTGGTTGGCCTGTCATGACCCCACTATTTCGTGGCCACAGAGGACTCTCAAGGGTTGGTCACGAGAGTGCTCAGGGAGGTGTGTAGGGGTTTCAATCGGTGCGACTACGGTGGAAAATCCAGACCAGGTCTCCACCGTGTGCATCCCCTCAGAATATACCAATTTGGCTCTCGCCTTCTGTAAGAAGAAGGCGACTCAATTACCACCCCATCGTCGGGAATATTGTGCGATAAATCTCCTGGTAGACGCAGCACTTCCCAGGAGTCACGTGTATCCTCTGTCATAGGAGGAGACGGCGGCTATGGAAACATATTTCTCCGAATCCCTGGGGCAGGGATACATTCGGCCGTCCACTTCACCTGCCTCCTCGAGTTTCTTTTATGTGAAGAAGAAGGATGGAGGTCTGCGCCCGTGTATTGACTATCAGGGTATCAATCAGATCACTGTGAGGTACAGCTACCCGCTGCCTCTCATCGCCAGTGCGATCGAGTCAATGCACGGGGCGCGCTTCTTCACAAAATTGGATCTCAGGAGCGCTTACAACCTGGTGCGTATCCGGGAGGGGGACGAGTGGAAGACGGCATTTAGTACCACCTCAGGGCACTATGAGAACCTCGTCATGCCGTACGGGTTAATGAATGATCCATCAGTCTTCCAATCCTTTGTTGACGAGATTTTCCGGGACCTGCACGGGCAGGGTGTAGTGGTGTATATTGACGACATACTGATATACTCCGCTACACGTGCCGAGCATGTGTCCCTGGTGCGCAGGGTGCTTGGTCAACTGTTGGAGCATGACCTGTACGTCAAGGCTGAGAAATGTCTGTTCTTCCAACAGTCCGTCTCCTTCCTAGGGTACCGCATTTCCACTTCAGGGGTGGAGATGGAAAGTGACCGCATTTCAGCCGTGCGTAATTGGCCGACTCCCACCACGATAAAGGAAGTGTAGCGGTTTCTAGGGTTTGCCATCTACTACCGGAGGTTTATCCTGGGTTTTGGTCAGGCAGCAGCTCCCATTACCTCACTGCTGAAGGGGGGACCGGTGCGGCTGCAGTGGCGGACAGGGATTTTGGTCACCTGAATCAAATCAAATCACATTTATTTATATAGCCCTTCTTACATCAGCTGATATCTCAAAGTGCTGTACAGAAACCCAGCCTAAAACCCCAAACAGCAAGCAATGCAGGTGTCGAAGCACGGTGACTAGGAAAAACTCCCTAGAAAGGCCAAAACCTAGGAAGAAACCTAGAGAGGAACCAGGCTATGAGGGGTGGCCAGTCCTCTTCTGGCTGTGCCGGGTGGAGATTATAACAGAACATGGCCAAGATGTTCAAATGTTCATAAATGACCAGCATGGTTAATTAATAATAATCACAGTAGTTGTCGAGGGTGCAGCAAGTCAGCACCTCAGGAGTAAATGTCAGTTGGCTTTTCATAGCCGATCATTAAGAGTATCTCTACCGCTCCTGCTGTCTCTAGAGAGTTGAAAACAGCAGGTCTGGGACAGGTAGCACGTCGGGTGAACAGGTCAGGGTTCCATAGCTGCAGGCAGAACAGTTGAAACTGGAGCAGCAGCACGGCCAGGTGGACTGGGGACAGCAAGGAGTCATCATGCCGGGTAGTCGTGAGGCATGGTCCTAGGGCTCAGGTCCTCCGAGAGAGAGAAAGAAAGAGAGAAAGAGAGAATTAGAGAGAGCATACTTAAATTCACACAGGACACAGGATAAGACAGGAGAAGTACTCCAGATATAACAAACTGACCCTAGCCCCCCGACACATAAACTACTGCAGCATAAATACTGGAGGCTGAGACAGGAGGGGACAGGAGACACTGTGGCCCCATCCGATGATACCCCCGGACAGGGGCAAACAGGAAGGATATAACCCCACCCACTTTGCCAAAGCACAGCCCCCACACCACTAGAGGGATTTCTTCAACCATCAACTTACTATCCTGAGACAAGGCCGAGTATAGCCCACAATCTCCACCACGGCACAACCCAAGGGGGGGCGCCAACCCAGACAGGAAGACCACGTCAGTGACTCAACCCACTCAAGTGACGCACCCCTCCTAGGGACGGCATGAAAGAGCACCAGTAAGCCAGTGACTCAGCCCCTGTAATAGGGTTAGAGGCAGAGAATCCCAGTGGAGAGAGGGGAACCGGCCAGGCAGAGACAGCAAGGGCGGTTCGTTGCTCCAGAGCCTTTCCGTTCACCTTCACACTCCTGGGCCAGACTACACTCAATCATATGACCCACTGAAGAGATGAGTCTTCAGTAAAGACATAAAAGTTGAGACCGAGTCTGCGTCTCTCACATGGGTAGGCAGACCATTCCATAAAAATGGAGCTCTATAGGAGAAAGCCCTGCCTCCAGCTGTTTGCTTAGAAATTCTAGGGACAATTAGGAGGCCTGCGTCTTGTGACCGTAGCGTACGTGTAGGTATGTACGGCAGGACCAAATCGGAAAGATAGGTAGGAGCAAGCCCATGTAATGCTTTTTAGGTTAGCAGTAAAACCTTGAAATCAGCCCTTGCCTTAACAGGAAGCCATTGTAGGGAGGCTAGCACTGGAGTAATATGATCAAATTGTTTGGTTCTAGTCAGGATTCAAGAAGCCGTATTTAGCACTAACTGAAGTTTATTTAGTGCTTTATCTGGGTAGCCGGAAAGTAGAGCATTGCAGTAGTCTAACCTAGAAGTAACAAAAGCGTGGATACATTTTTCTGCATCATTTTTGGACAAAAAGTTTCTGATTTTTGCAATGTTACGTAGATGGAAAAAAGCTGTCCTTGAAACAGTCTTGATATGTTCGTCAAAAGAGAGATCAGGGTCCAGAGTAACGCCGAGGTCCTTCACAGTTTTATTTGAGACGACTTTACAACCATCAAGATTAATTGTCAGATTCAATAGAAGATCTCTTTGTTTCTTGGGACCTAGAACAAGCATCTCTGTTTTGTCCGAGTTTAAAAGTAGAAGGTTTGCAGCCATCCACTTCCTTATGTCTGAAACACAGGCTTCGAGCGAGGGCAAATTTGGGGCTTCACCATGTTTCATTGAAATGTACAGCTGTGTGTCATCCGCATAGCAGTGAAAGTTAACATTATGTTTTCGAATGACATCCCCAAGAGGTAAAATATATAGTGAAAACAATAGTGGTCCTAAAACGGAACCTTGAGGAACACCGAAATGTACAGTTGATTTGTCAGAGGACAAACCATTCACAGAGACAAACTGATATCTTTCCGACAGATAAGATCTAAACCAGGCCAGAACTTGTCCGTGTAGACCAATTTGGGTTTCCAATCTCTCCAAAAGAATGTGGTGATCGATGGTATCAAAGGCAGCACTAAGGTCTAGGAGCACAAGGACAGGTGCAGAGCCTCGGTCTGACGCCAATTAAAGGTCATTTACCACCTTCACAAGTGCAGTCTCAGTGCTATGATGGGGTCTAAAACCAGACTGAAGCATTTCGTATACATTGTTTGTCTTCAGGAAGGCAGTGAGGTGCTGCGCAACAGCTTTTTCTACAATTTTTGAGAGGAATGGAAGATTCGATATAGGCCGAAGGCTCTGTTTACCTCGGCTCCTGTGCTGGCTCATCCGGATCCCTCTTTGGCGTTCATAGTGGAGTTGGATGCGTCCGAGGCTGGGATAGGAGCCGTGCTCTCTCAGCACTCAGGCACACCACCAAAGCTCTGTCCCTGTGCTTTCTTTTCGAGGAAGCTCAACCCGGCGGAGCGAAACTATGATGTGGGGAACCGGGAGCTGTTGGTTGTTGACAAGGCTCTGATGGGCGTGGAGACATTGGCTTGAGGGGGCTAAACACCCTTTTCTCATCTGGACTGACCACCGCAATCTGGAGTACATCCGGGTGGTGAGGAGAGTGAACCCTCGCCAGGCAAGGTGGGCCATGTTCTTTACCCGTTTTGTTTTCACTCTGTCCTACAGACCAGGTTCCCAGAACGCTAAGGCAGACGCATTGTCCCGGATGTATGACACAGAGGAGCGGTCCATGGATCACACTCCCATACTTCCGGCCTCTTGCCTGGTGGCACCGGTGGTGTGGGAGGTGGACGCGGACATCGAGCGGGCGTTACGCACAGAGCCCACTTCCCCCAGTGTGGAGCTGGGCGCATGTACGTTCCGTCTGCTGTCCGCGACCGTTTGATCTATTGGGCCCACACGTCACCCTCCTCTGGTCATCCTGGCATCGGTCGGACGGTGCGTTGCCTTAGTGGGAAGTAATGGTGGTCCACCTTGGTCAAGGACGTGAGGTTTTGGGTTTCCTCCTGCTCGGTGTGCGCCCAGTGCAAGGCTCCCAGGCACCTGTCCAGAGGGAAGTTACAACCCCTACCCGTTCCACAACGGCCGTGGTTGCACCTATTGGTGGACTTCCTGACTGATCTTCCTCCCTCACAGGGCAACACCACGATCCTGGTCATGGTGGATCGGTTTTCTAAGTCCTGCCGTCTCCTCCCTTTGCCCGTTCTCCCTACGGCCCTACAGACTGCGGAGGCCCTGTTCACACACGTCTTCCGGCACTACAGGGTGCCTGAGGACATAGTTTCTGATCGGGGTCCCCAGTTCACATCCAGGGTCTGGAGAGCGTTCATGGAGCGTCTGGGGTTCTCGGTCAGCCTCACCTCAGGTTTTCACCTGTAACGGGCAGGTGGAGAGAGTTAACCAGGATGTGGGTAGGTTTCTGCGGTCATATTGCCAGGACCAGCCGGGGGAGTGGGCAGCGTTCATCCCCTGGGCAGAGATGGCCCAAAACTCACTCCGCCACTCCTCCACTAACCTCTCTCCTTTCCAGTGCGTACTGGGGTATCAGCCGGTTCTGGCACCTTGGCATCAGAGCCAGATCGAAGCTCCTGCGGTGGACGAATGGTTTAAGCGCTCAGAGGAGACCTGGGACGCCGCACATGTGCACCTACAACGGGCTGTGAGGCGGCAAAAGGCGAGCACCGACTGCCACCGCAGCGAGGACCGGGTCTGGCTCTCGACCCGAAACCTGCCCCTCCGCCTGCCCTGCCGGAAGCTGGGCCCGCAGTTTGTGGGGCCATTCAAAGTCCTGAGGAGACTGAATGAGGTATGCTACAGGTTACAGCTTCCTCCAGATTACCGTATTAATCCCTCGTTCCATGTGTCTCTCCTCAGACCGGTGGTGGCTGGTCCACTCCAGGAGTCTGAGGTGCGGGAGGTTCCTCTGCCCCGGCGTATGCTGTTCGAGCCATCCTGAACTCGAGGCGTCGGGCGAGGGGCCTTCAATACCTCGTGGAGTGCGAGGGGTACGGTCCGGAGGAGAGATGCTGGGTGCCGGTGGAGGACGTCTTCGACCCTTCGTTGCTGCGGGAGTTCCACCGTCTCCATCCGGATCGCCCTGCGCCTCGTCCTCTGGGTCGTCCCCGAGGTCGGTGTCAAGGGGGGTACTGTCACGACTTCCACCGAAGTCGGTCCCTCTCCTTGTTCGGGCGGCGTTCTGCGGTCGACGTCACCGGCTTTCTAGCCACCGCCGATCCACTGCGTTACAGGGGGATGAATGAGCCAATTGGACGCTGGGGATGATTAGATGGCCATGAGGGCCAGATTGGAAATTTAGCCAGAACACTGGGTTAACACCCCTACTCTTACGATAAGTGCCATCGGATCTTTAGTAACCACAGAGAGTCAGGATACCCGTTTAACATCCGATCCGAAAGACAGCACCCTACACAGGGCAATGTCCCCAATCACTGTCCTGGGGCAAATATTTTAAGTCAGAAGGAATAATGTGAATATTAGTTTCAACAGCCCTAGAAATCCTCATGTAAATCACAAAAACAACAAACAAAAATTATTGGAAATGGTCAAACACCATTACAGTAAATTTCTCCAGAGTATAACATCCAATGAGCTTTTTAATATGCCCACTTGAGAGGAAAGAGTTCTCTACACCCGTTTCCACTTTTAGAGTCCTTAAGGATCAGTAAGTAAGTCCACACTGACAACACAGCTATCATTCCATAGTATCTCCAGGCCCGAATACAATATCATTGGCAGAGATCCTCCGAGCCAACTCTCTTTAAATGTTCATTCCCAGCATGTTGTAATGATTCCCTTAAATGAAAATCTTCTCATTGATAATTTAGAGGACACTAATGCCTTTCTGGCTCCTGCAAATCAGATAGAAATCTGAATTCTTTAATATTTCATTATTTTATGTTCAAGTTATTGATGTGATTGGATTTTAATGATGATCCTCCTTTCTGCACACCTGTAAATAGTTCCTGTGGAGCTTGTTTTACTTTGTGTGAAGTGAGTGAATAGATCAACCTATCTCAACATCATCATTAAGTCTACATGTACCGAATCCATACAGAGATCACCTAAATCATACACTGATGTCAATGGGAGATTTGCAAAGAAAGTTCCGTTACTGTGACGTTCACGTGCTGTCAGAGTTATGGGAAGTTCCGAGTTCTGACTGGGAAGTTGCACTTGAACGACCCTTCAAGTCGCAATTACAAATGGGAAACTCAGAGAAAATGTTATTACCTGAGTTGGGACGTTTCACCACTGACATGTCGTTTCAACCAAAGGATGAGGGTGACAATTACAAACTTATCAATGTGGATAATGTAGCTAGTTTGACCATATTGTCAATGTTAAAGAGTAACTGAATGCACCGATTCTCTGTTGCTCATAAACAAGATTTCAGTCTTGGTGGTGTGGTTCGATGTGGCAGTTACGGACGTTTGTTTCCCATGAGACACCATTGGAACGAAGACAATATAACTTCCTCAAAATAGGTTCTGACGAGAGTGAGTAGGCCTACAGCTATGACCGGAAGTGACGTTTTTGTAGCAGGTTAAGATAATTAACATGGTAGGTTAAAAAGTCCCTTTCGATCGTAGCTATACTCTAGTAACAACCCTCAAAATAGAACGAATCTAAGATAAAATGAATTACTGATTTCTTGAGTTGACATTTCTGCGAGGTGGTTTTATTCACGCAGTTGTATATCTAGCTAAGCTGTTTGGTGCAGTATTTCTCAAGTAAAAAAAATGCAAATTTGGATCCGCTGCACTGCTGGGCAGGTATCTCTCACTGTCTGTGTTCTGCGTGCAATCACTGCAGCTTGTGTATCCCCCTGTGTTAGTGAAGTCAACAAGTCAACACTGTCAAAATCAAAAACCAACCCTCACAAACTCCATTTTGGACTGACTTTATGACCAAAATTCTCCTATTTACACGTTGTAGTCAATTTTGACACCAGAATAAATGTTTCAGTTGCGCTTTAAGCAAGCTAGCTTTAATATTAGCAAGGTTATTATATTATCTAAAATCTTATTGGTTGAAGAATTGTTCCGACTTCAAAAGCACTTGAACACAATCATGTCGGACTATAAGGGCACAAGGCGAGACCCAGATGCAGACACAGGAGGCAGATGGTTTGAGTCTCTGATATTTATTATAATAAAAAGGGGAGGCAAGAGAATGGCCATGGACAGGCATAAGATCAAAACCAGGTCAGAGTCCAGGAGGTACAGAGTGGCAGGCAGGCTCGAGGTCAGGGCAGGCAAAATGATCAGGCAGGTAGGTTCAGTCCACACAGGCAAGGGTCACAACCGGGAGGACTAGCAGAAGCAGAGAGAAGGGAAAAAAGCAGGAGAATGGGGAAAACCCACACTGGTTGACTTGACAAACTGACAAAAAAACAAGCAGGGAACACAGGAATAAGTACCCAGGGACTAATGAGGAAAACAGGTGACACCTGGAGGTGGGTGGAGACAATGACAAAGACAGGTGAAACAGATCAGAGTGTGACACGGACTTCTGACTTCCCTATGGGGAAGTATCCCACTTCCGACAAGCACATGAGTATGCCCCATAAGTAGGCTATCGGATTCAGCCTTATATGACTCATTCAAGTTATTACCTGTTCAATAAAACACTTTCAGAACAATCAAAAGATTATGAAAATAAGTACCATTGCTTATTGAAAATGCAGATGCAAATAATATAATCGAAAATATCACACTGCATATTACATGGTGTGGCGTAAAGGGAGGAAAGAATAGTCAGAGGAATGTGTTAATGATTATGCTTCAAATTAAATTACATGCACTTTTGGAATAGCTCTATAAAATGATTGGACAGAATTGGACAGAATTTCTGTGTGGTGGAGAATCAAGTCTTGAAGAATATAATGCTATATGAATTACAATCTGTAAACTAAATAATCTGCAGAACCTTAAACTTCCCTCTGTACTTAGTAATGAAATATACTGAATGAGGTAGAATGACAGTTTGATTAAGAATATGGTGCCAACATGGAGCTAAGTCTCTATTGGATGAAGTATTACCTTATACTGGACAGTGTTTTCAATCATTTGAAATGCTAACTAATATGGACCTAGAGGGCCAAAGGGACCATATGAGAGAATAGAATTGATAATATTGTGCAAATACTGTACTTTGTAGGAATACATGAAATGTTAGTACAGTATACACACTGTACAGTATAGGTCGGAAATCCATAATACTACATATTTGATTATGTAACAGCCTAACTGTCAGAGTTTATCCTCCATTCTCATATTGTCTAGACTAGAGCATCTGTCTCTGTGTTGATTTATTGAAGTTACAACAGATGACACCTACTTTACCCCTGCTTGACAGATCTAAAGACATTGTAAGTTACTGTCATGTTTGTCTCCAGAAAATATCAACATTGACAGTGAAAAAAGGCTCCCTGTAATGAATATGGATGTGTTTCATAAAGGACTCTGGGAATCTTGCAAAACAGACTCATTAGCTCCCACAGAAGTTAATTTTTCTCAAGATGCAGTGGAGAGCTCCATCACATGTCCCTAGCCATTACTCTGGAATGTCTGCTGTGTTCTCCAACTAGGAGATGGGAATCATTGTCTGTGTATAGGCTTATCACTCACATGGCTTCAGTGGCCACTTTGACACGGATGAGCAGACATGAGCAGATGCCAACCGGAAAAAAGTAAAGTGTGTGTGTGTGTGTGTGTTTAGTGTATTTCAGGCATCAAATAACAACTGTACACATTAAACCTACACCTCATGCAGGTAGTACTGTTATAAATGACACAAGTTGTGGATTTAATTGTATCATGCAAGGTGGGAGGTCTGAATCTGGGATTTAATACAGAAGAGTTACACACACTGAGGTCACAGTAGGCTCCACTGTTAGTGATGTCACTGTATGTTTATGTTTATGTCGTCATTATCGAGTGCTTGCTACAGTATGTGTGCCTGTTTGTGCTCCCCAGTAACATTTGACCATATGGTCCATGACATCTCCGTGCTGGGTTGTGGAAGGGGATGGATTCCTCATGGCCAGGATGATGCAGAGCTCTCTGGGGTTAGCAAGCGAAGCTACTGTCAGAGAAACAGAAAAGAGAGAGGAAATGACGAGAACGTACTAGATAAAGTGAAGATCACTGAACAGTATGTTGGTATGATGATGGATCACACCATACGCGGCTCATATGGATGCACTTTGCGATACACTGAATAAGAAGTACTCTATTGTCACTATCTATGCATACTGGGTTGCTTAAATGGCTTGTTAAAGCCTGTAAATTCAGGCAAATGGATAGAGGTATACCAGTCCTAACTGGTCCCTCTTCAGCTATAGAGCATTCAAATCCAGCAGAGAAATCAGCAACTCTCTCTACCTGATGAGCTATTCAGTCACCTCCTACAGCCTAAGTGCATTGTGCCACTGTGCTAATGCCCACTTACTCCTCAGTTAGACAACTAAAGCAAATGAAACCTGGAGCCATTCTATTACACCTGTAACCAGACAGACACAGATACTGTGCAAGAAACCTTCCATCCCGCTAACATGCATTAAGAAACGTTATTCCAATCTTTTATTGTTCAAATGTCCTTGAATTGAATTGGTTTAAATCAGTACTTTGGTTAGGAAAAGATGAAAGATAAATTAAATAGCGATTTAACTATTCAATCTTAAAATCACTTGATTTTTTAAAATGAATCGTTCATAGCGGTCCTGTTCTGTACAAGTTCACAATTTATAATAAGTAGGGTTAGTATAAGAGTAGGAGATCTAAGTGACCTGTGCTAGGTGGATGTTTTTACTGATCGTCTGTCTGAGAGCCAGAGCTATTGACCCTGTGACCTCAACATTCACTTACCGTACAGTGTCTTTCTGCTGATGCCCAAGGGGATATGTGGAGGGAAGGTGGGGCATGGCGTGTCAGTAAATAAACATGCCACTCAGTCAGACAGAGAGTGTGTTGTTGACAGCTGGTGAGTGCTAGGTTGTGTTCAGGGCAGCTCTAGTGTGACAGCAGAACACACCATCTGTCATACAGAAGTGAGGAGGCATGTGGTTAGGGGCTATGAACTCTCTTCTGTCTCCCCAGGTGTGATGAAAAACAGTCATGAACTGAAGTAAGAGGAAGTGAGGATGATATATAAAAAGACCAGAGGTCTTGTTTCTCACTTTACTGTACGTGACCAGAGAGACAAGGTAACATCTACAAACTAACTTTCTCTAGGCTAGACTGGGTGGGGAGGTATAGGCTAGGTCCATTATTTTATGTTTTCTTAACGCTTGTTTTACTGCACAGTTGTGTAACCTTTTTTTATTCTATCAGTCAACTTTGAAGGACCGCACCCCCCACCTTCCCGTACCTCATTGGATCATTAAACTTATTTAATGAGTTCTAAGATGTAATTGCACTCGTTCCTTTATGTAGTGGGTAAAGAGCTCTCCGGCTTTTTGGATGTGAAGGGCGGCCTATAAAGGCAGTCCATTATTATTGTTATAACTCAGACGGGGCCCGTGCCATCGGCTACAAAGGTAAGACACAAGTCATTAAATCTAAATGAAGCAATATTTCCGTTGAGCGCATGAAGGGCTCTTGCTGTGGTAGATTGATGTTGCAGCATTAACCCGGCTCTCTGTTGCCTCTTTCAGTCGAGGGTGGATAGAGTAAACTTGTAGAGCTTTCATACTAAAGAAAAAGGGCCTTGTAAATTAGTATTCCACTGAAGAAGGAAGATACAGTAAGAGGGGGAAACCTTTACTTTTGGCCCACAGCAGATGTTGTCTTTTGACCCATTATCCTCTATCTCCTCTAGGCTTAAAACAATGAGGCCACTTATTAGTCTTCTCTCATAGTAGAGAAAGAGAGTGACCTTGTATATTTTATATGGTCAGAGATTAGCCCCTGTCCCGTCCTTATTGTAGACCGTTAAAAATTCTATGTTGTCGGGTCAGCATTGCTCTCAGCACAGTACCATCGATCCGACTATTGATTGGTCTGTTATTGATTGGAGGGAGGTGTTCAACCAGCTGCTTTGATGTGTGTTTTAAATTTCCCTCCATCCGTCGGGTCACACAACACTGTTATCGTCATATAAACAGCTTCCTCATCATCCGTGTCAATTCATTCCAAAAGACTGCAGCAAACTGGGACTACCTAGCAGGCCAAGCTGGTTGCAATGACTTCAACCACAGACCTAGAAAGAGTAGAACAGACATCCTTATTTAAGTCAATAATGCCACAATGGGTGGCTACAACTCATTGTGCTGGCTGGGTACTTTTGTTTTAGACTGGTTGAGTTGGTACTGCCTCTACACTTTGTAGAGGTGTGTGATTTGTGACAGACGTAGTAAACAGCACTGAGTAAGACCTCATAGTTGAATGGTGTTTAGGTGGTTCATGTCATAAACCTGCTGATGGGGCAGAAGCTGTCTTCATCTGTTGTGGTGCACGGAAATTATGTAATTTTTACAACTCTTCTCTTTTATGTGACATCATATACTATATTTCATGGAATGGCACTGTGGCACATTTCCTGAAATATTAATGATCTGACTACTTTTATGGCATGGCATGGCACGCCACTTAGTTTGACGAAGTTGGGTCTCCAATTTTAATTAGATTTATAATAATAATAATGCCCAGCATATCATGTGGATCATGGGCAAAGACATCCATCACCAGACAATGCTTTGTTATTGGTTGGTTAAGAATGCAAGTGGCATCACTGTTGTGTATCTAAACATCTTATTTATTTGACATAATGACCTTCAGTCCGAATGCATGCGTTTTGAAAAGTCCTCATCTCAGGCCAGACATTTTATATAAAAAGCCTGTGCAGTATAAATGATGTCTGTGGGAAATGAGATCAGATTGCTTTCTAAGGAGCACTTACTGTATGTGCAAACAGTCCTCAGTGTGCTAAGATCTTAGCCCTATGTGGCCAGATAAACCCCTTCACATCTACAGCTCCACATCTCTAGGAAATGAAAATGTAATGTTATATGGCTTCAAAACCTCAGGGCTATAAACACAGGATACAGAGGCTCAGAGTATCATATAGTACATACATACCATCTTAACATTAATATTTCATTGGTGGAAGAAAAAAAAGTCATCTTTTTCACAAGAAAACATTGCAGCCTTCTTGAAATACTCACCTTGCAAAGACAATGCTTTTTACCAAAACATACATCAGGTACTGCCTTGACAAAATAGTTTTACTAGATTTATGGACAGAGAAATTACCCAGACCAACCCTGACACTTCTGAATATCTGAACTCATTGGTCTCTCTTCAAACAGGAGTAAAATCAGAGGCATCCCAACAGATCTGAGGCCAGTCTTTATCAATATCCCATTGAGAGTGTTCATTTAGCCTTGAATAGAAGTTAATAGAAATTACATTTACTGGCTTTAGCCACTGGAGGCCTTCACTTTTGATATGCACTTTTTTCCTCAGCAGATAACAGATGAAAACCACTTAAAACATCATTACGGAAAGGAGATGCTGCTTTTTGTTCTTTTTGTTCTCTGTCACTAATTTGTCTGCCTTTGTGCTGGACAAGTTATTACAGGAATCATCATTGTAAATGATGAGCACAAAGCAGCACGGTTGCTGTAATTCTTGTCTACTGTGGGCTATAACCAATGTCATCAGTTTTTGAGAGCTCACAGGATTCCAAAGAGCAGATAGAGGCTGCTCACTGCGCATCTGATCAAAATCCCATTTTGGTTGGTATTTGACTGATTTGTCAAGAAACATGAAAGCAAAGATTTGGGCACTGCCCAATATGCTGATTACTTAGGTCTTATGTTGGTGCTGAATGGACAGCTAAGCTAAAATTTTTGTTGGCCATACTTTATCCCTTACCCAACATTTTCTAAATATGACTTTTAAAGTGTCTGAAAACTTCACCCTAAAGGAAACACAATACCATGGAACAGTGCCTGGTAATAAGATACTGTATACTTGAAACTCTTCTCTTGCAGAGCTCTGACCTTACAGTTCACACCACTCAGACAGACATATATATATATATATAGATAGATAGACAGACAGTAGTCTGGATGCTCTGTTCTGTTGACTCCTGGGGGCTGTGTGTGGAGGCTGCAGGAGCACAGTGATGTGGGAGTCGTTCTTTATCTCTCCCTTCCCTCCCTGTCCGGTGGACGTCTCTCTGATCTCTCTCTATCCATCTACCTGGGCCTGCAGCTAGCTATATATCTGTGTCACTGGGGCTTCGGCTGCTGCTGGAATGGAGCAACACAGAAAAAGCTGCATCAGAAGACCCAGAAGAGAGAAAATATGGCAGAATAGAGAAAAACATAAAAAATACACAGAGCAGTACCTTTGTAATGGAAACAGGCTCTGCATGTCTGAATTATTTTGCTTTCTAATAAGAATTAATTCTGTTTTATTTGTGATCCTATTATTGGTTCATGGCATGCACTGTTTCATAACAAACAGAATGCATGTGTTTAAACTGTCCAGAATGTGAGGAATAGCGGAGTGAGTCAGTGAGTGAAAGAGAATCAGAGAGGAGTGTCTGTGGAGGGTGGAGGAAGAGTACATATGAACGCTGCTTGCGCCTCATTGGCCTTGACAATGAGTCTGAAACCTCATGGACACGTACAGACTGAATAAAAAGACGTTGGCTCATAAGG
>NW_024059314.1:5000-37606 GCF_016432855.1 Salvelinus namaycush | reverse complement strand
ACAGAGATATTACACACACCAGAGATATTATACACACCATAGATATTACACACCTCTGGTGTGTGTAATATCTATGGTGTGTATAATAGAGATATTACATATTAATAGAGATATTACACACAGCAGAGATATTACACACACACACCAGAGATATTACACACACCAGAGATATTACACACAGCCAGAGATATTACACACAGCAGAGATATTATACACAACCAGAGATATTATACACACCAGAGATATTATACACACACCAGAGATATTATACACAGCCAGATATATTACACACACCAGAGATATTACACACACCAGAGATATTACACACACCAGAGATATTATACACAGACCAGAGATATTACACACAGCCAGAGATATTACACACAGACCAGAGATATTATCACACCAGAGATATTATCACACCAGAGATATTACACACACAATATCCGTTAAATGCGTGCTTCTTACCGAATTCCAACGCTCACTTACTGTATGTCAGAGTAACTGTCACCTTTTCTCTCCCTCAGCCAACAAGACGGGAACAGCAACATCACCATGTCAATCTAATATCCCCCATAGTAGAACAGTCTACCTATTCTATTGGTCAGCTTATCGTTCTGTGCGAGAAATAAATAGCCTATTTATTTATTTTTACTCATGGGAGAGTTGTGGGACTTTGGATTCCAAATTCATACAACCAGTAGGCCTAGACTACATAAAGACATGTAATCTAAAGCAATGACCGTGATGAAACAGATCAGAGTGTTTATCTTAAAATATTGATGAAATATGATTTATTCCCATTATAAGCTCAGCAATGGACACACGGCAGTAAGCCACGATGGAATTAGTGGAACAAACATCCATGCAAGCAGTTTCATGTGACAGAGACTAAACTATCTGTTAGAAATTTAGAAAGTGGGACAACTAGGATGGGTTAATATGGGTTGGTAATATGGGTTGTTAATATGGGTTAATATGGGTTGTTAATATGGGTTGTTAATATGGGTTAATATGGGTAGTTAATATGGGTTAATATGGGTTGTTAATATGGGTTAATATGGGTTAATATGGGTTGTTAATATGGGTTGTTAATATGGGTTAATATGGGTTGTTAATATGGGTTGTTATTATGGGTTGGTAATATGGGTTGGTAATATGAGTTGTTAGTATGGGTTGTTAATATGGGTTGTTAATATGGATTGGTAATATGGGTTGTTAATATGGGTTGTTAATATGGGTTGTTAATATGGGTTGTTAATATGAGTTTTTAATATGGGTTGTTAATATGAGTTGTTAGTATGGGTTGTTATTATGGGTTATTAATATGGGTTGTTAATATGGGTTGTTAATATGAGTTGAAAATATGGGTTGTTAATATGAGTTGTTAATATGGGTTGTTAATATGGGCTGGTAATATGGGTTGTTAATATGGGTTGTTAATATTGGTTGTTAATATGGGTTGTTAATATGGGTTGTTAATAATATGGGTTGTTCTCTCTTTCTTTCTCTCGGAGGACCTGAGCCCTAGGACCATACGTCGGGACTACCGGCCGTGGTGACTCCTTGCTGTCCCCAGTCCGCCTGGCCTTGCTGCTATTCCAGTTTCAACTGTTCTGCCTGCGGTTATGGAACCCCTACCTGTCCCAGACCTGCTGTTTTCAACTCTTAATGATCGGCTATGAAAAGCCAACTGAGATTTATTCCTGATTATTATTTGACCATGCTTGTCATTTATGAACATTTTGAAAATCTTGGCTCTCTCTAATTTTCTCCTTCTCTCTTTCTTTCTCTCGGAGGACCTGGGCCCTAGGACCATGCGTCGGGACTGCCGCCCGTGGTGACTCCTTGCTGTCCCCAGTCCGCCTGGCCTTGCTGCTATTCCAGTTTCAGCTGTTCTGCCTGCGGTTATGGAACCGCCACCTGTCCCAGACCTGTTGTTTTTCAACTCTTAATGATCAGCTATGAAAAGCCAACTGAAAATTATTCATGATTATTATTTGACCATGCTTGTCACTTATGAACATTTTTGAACATCTTGGCATAGTTCTGTTATAATCTCCACCCGGCACAGCCAGAAGAGGACTGGCCACCCCTCATAGCCTGGTTCCTCTCTAGGTTTCTTCCTAGGTTTTGGCCTTTCTAGGGAGTTTTTCCTAGCCACCGTGCTTCTACACCTGCATTACTAGCTGTTTGGGGTTTTAGGCTGGGTTTCTGTACAGCACTTCGAGATATTAGCTGATGTACGAAGGGCTATATAAAATAAAATTGATTGATTGATTGATTGAATATGGGTTGTTAATATGAGTTGGTAATATGGGTTGTTAATATGGGTTGTTAATATGAGTTTTTAATATGGGTTGTTAATATGAGTTGTTAGTATGGGTTGTTATTATGGGTTATTAATATGGGTTGTTAATATGGGTTGTTAATATGAGTTGAAAATATGGGTTGTTAATATGAGTTGTTAATATGGGTTGTTAATATGGGCTGGTAATATGGGTTGTTAATATGGGTTGTTAATATTGGTTGTTAATATGGGTTGTTAATATGGGTTGTTAATAATATGGGTTGTTCTCTCTTTCTTTCTCTCGGAGGACCTGAGCCCTAGGACCATACGTCGGGACTACCGGCCGTGGTGACTCCTTGCTGTCCCCAGTCCGCCTGGCCTTGCTGCTATTCCAGTTTCAACTGTTCTGCCTGCGGTTATGGAACCCCTACCTGTCCCAGACCTGCTGTTTTCAACTCTTAATGATCGGCTATGAAAAGCCAACTGAGATTTATTCCTGATTATTATTTGACCATGCTTGTCATTTATGAACATTTTGAAAATCTTGGCTCTCTCTAATTTTCTCCTTCTCTCTTTCTTTCTCTCGGAGGACCTGGGCCCTAGGACCATGCGTCGGGACTGCCGCCCGTGGTGACTCCTTGCTGTCCCCAGTCCGCCTGGCCTTGCTGCTATTCCAGTTTCAGCTGTTCTGCCTGCGGTTATGGAACCGCCACCTGTCCCAGACCTGTTGTTTTTCAACTCTTAATGATCAGCTATGAAAAGCCAACTGAAAATTATTCATGATTATTATTTGACCATGCTTGTCACTTATGAACATTTTTGAACATCTTGGCATAGTTCTGTTATAATCTCCACCCGGCACAGCCAGAAGAGGACTGGCCACCCCTCATAGCCTGGTTCCTCTCTAGGTTTCTTCCTAGGTTTTGGCCTTTCTAGGGAGTTTTTCCTAGCCACCGTGCTTCTACACCTGCATTACTAGCTGTTTGGGGTTTTAGGCTGGGTTTCTGTACAGCACTTCGAGATATTAGCTGATGTACGAAGGGCTATATAAAATAAAATTGATTGATTGATTGATTGAATATGGGTTGTTAATATGAGTTGGTAATATGGGTTGTTAATATGGGTTGTTAATATGAGTTTTTAATATGGGTTGTTAATATGAGTTGTTAGTATGGGTTGTTATTATGGGTTATTAATATGGGTTGTTAATATGGGTTGTTAATATGAGTTGAAAATATGGGTTGTTAATATGAGTTGTTAATATGGGTTGTTAATATGGGCTGGTAATATGGGTTGTTAATATGGGTTGTTAATATTGGTTGTTAATATGGGTTGTTAATATGGGTTGTTAATAATATGGGTTGTTCTCTCTTTCTTTCTCTCGGAGGACCTGAGCCCTAGGACCATACGTCGGGACTACCGGCCGTGGTGACTCCTTGCTGTCCCCAGTCCGCCTGGCCTTGCTGCTATTCCAGTTTCAACTGTTCTGCCTGCGGTTATGGAACCCCTACCTGTCCCAGACCTGCTGTTTTCAACTCTTAATGATCGGCTATGAAAAGCCAACTGAGATTTATTCCTGATTATTATTTGACCATGCTTGTCATTTATGAACATTTTGAAAATCTTGGCTCTCTCTAATTTTCTCCTTCTCTCTTTCTTTCTCTCGGAGGACCTGGGCCCTAGGACCATGCGTCGGGACTGCCGCCCGTGGTGACTCCTTGCTGTCCCCAGTCCGCCTGGCCTTGCTGCTATTCCAGTTTCAGCTGTTCTGCCTGCGGTTATGGAACCGCCACCTGTCCCAGACCTGTTGTTTTTCAACTCTTAATGATCAGCTATGAAAAGCCAACTGAAAATTATTCATGATTATTATTTGACCATGCTTGTCACTTATGAACATTTTTGAACATCTTGGCATAGTTCTGTTATAATCTCCACCCGGCACAGCCAGAAGAGGACTGGCCACCCCTCATAGCCTGGTTCCTCTCTAGGTTTCTTCCTAGGTTTTGGCCTTTCTAGGGAGTTTTTCCTAGCCACCGTGCTTCTACACCTGCATTACTAGCTGTTTGGGGTTTTAGGCTGGGTTTCTGTACAGCACTTCGAGATATTAGCTGATGTACGAAGGGCTATATAAAATAAAATTGATTGATTGATTGATTGAATATGGGTTGTTAATATGAGTTGGTAATATGGGTTGTTAATATGGGTTGTTAATATGGGTTGTTAATATGGGTTGTTAATATGGGTTGTTAATATGAGTTGTTAGTATGGGTTGTTAATATGGGTTGGTAATATGGGTTGTTAATATGGGTTGGTAATATGGGTTGGTAATATGGATTGGTTATATGGGTTGGTAATATGGGTTGTTAATATGGGTTGTTAATATGGGTTGGTAATATGGGTTGGTAATATGGGTTGTTAATATGAGTTTTTAATATGGGTTGGTAATATGGGTTGGTAATATGGGTTGGTAATATGGGTTGGTAATATGGGTTGTTAATATGAGTTTTTAATATGGGTTGTTAATATGGGTTGTTGTTATGGGTTGTTTATATGGCTTGTTAATATGGCTTGTTAATATGGCTTGTTAATATGGCTTGTTAATATGGGTTGGTAATATGGGTTGTTAATATGGGTTGTTAATGTGGGTTGTTAATATGGGTTGGTAATATGGGTTGTTGTTATGGGTTGTTAATATGGGTTGGTAATGTGGGTTGGTAATATGGGTTGTTGTTATGGGTTGTTAATATGGGTTGGTAATGTGGGTTGGTAATATGGGTTGTTAATATGGGTTGTTAATATGGGTTGGTAATATGGGTTGTTAATATGGGTTGTTTATATGGGTTGGTAATATGGGTTGTTAATATGAGTTGGTAATATGGGTTGGTAATATGGGTTGTTAATATGGGTTGTTAATATGGGTTGTTAATATGAGTTGGTAATATGGGTTGTTTCAATGGTATATATAAGTCTATATTAAATAATAGACTACTGGTTTCAATGGTATATAGAAGTCTATATTAAATAATATACTGGTTTCAATGGTATATAGAAGTCTTATGAAATAATTGCCTGCACGTTTCAATGGTTGGATTTTACTTTGAAGCAAGGTAAGACATGCCTCATAATATGAAGTAAAACATTCAGGTTTCAAACAATGAAGTCTATATTTTCTAAATGCATTCTGCCTCCAGGTCATTGCAAAGTGGTGTGACGAGCTGAAGCCTGCCTAACGTTGCTTACGTACACTTGAACGGCGAATGGGAAGCGTGCTTCAATTACCAGTTGAGAAATAAAAATAGTAGCTCTTTTTAATCGTGGCCATCAAAACTGTTAACACGCAATTGCATTTAGAATGGTTAGACAGTGATTGGCCGTATAAAATCAAGTTTCACTCCAACAGCAAATGAGCTGTTTGACAGTTTTCTGCTCTTAGGCTCTGTATCTGTAAGCTGTATGGTGTGATAAACATAAACACTAATGAAAATACACACACGGCAATTTAATAATTCCACTAAATTATGCAAATGAACCTATAAACCGATAATCATGACTGGTCAAATGTATTTCGATCGACTGTTATTTCCATCAATGAATAGGTTAAAAAGCATTATTTTACAATGGGATTTTTTTTCTTCTTCATTTCTGGACAATTGGCCAGCTCCAGTTCTATTTACTGCCTTTTATTCGGGGGCCTGGAGGTCGGGGGCCTGGAGGTCGGGGGCCTGGAGGTCGGGGGCCTGGAGGTCGGAGCTCGGGGGCCTGGAGGTCGGGAGCCTGGAGGTCGGGGGCCTGGAGGTCGGGGGCCTGGAGGTCGGGGGCCTAGAGGTCGGGGGCCTAGAGGTCGGGGGCCTAGAGCTCGGGGCCCTAGAGGTCGTAAATATTCACTTTATCGAACAAAACATACATGTATTGTGTAACATGAAGTCCTATGAGTGTCATCTGATGAAGATCATCAAAGGTTAGTTAATTTCATGTATATTTCTGCTTTTTGTGACAACTCTCTTTGGCTGGAAAAATGACTGTGTTTTTCTGTGATTTTGCGATGACCTAACAAAAGCCTTTTGAAATCAGACACTGTGGCTGGATTAACGAGAATTGTATCTTTAAAATGGTGCCTAATACTTGTATGTTTGAGAAATTTGATTTATGAGATTTCTGTGGATTTAATTTGGCGCCCTGCAATTTCATTGGCTGTTGGCGAGGGGTTCCCAGACAGGTTAATACAAGTCAGAACGATAAGACTTGAGTTGATACAGGTCAGAACGATAAGACTTGAGTTGATACTGTTGATACAGGTCAGAACGATAAGACTTGTGATGATACAGGTCAGAACGACAAGATTTGACACCCCTATAATACCCCTATAACACCCCTATAATACCCCTATAATACTACCATAATACTCCTATAATACACCTATAATACCCCTATAACACCCCTATAATACCCCATATAACACCCCTATAACACCCCTATAACACCCCTATAATACTACCATAATACTACCATAATACCCCTATAACACCCCTATAACACCCCTATAATACCCCTATAACACCCCTATAACACCCCTATAATACTACCATAATACCCCTATAACACCCCTATAACACCCCTATAATACCCCTATAATACTCCTATAACACCCCTATAACACCCCTATAATACTACCATAATACCCCTATAATACCCCTATAACACCCCTATAATACCCCTATAACACCCCTATAATACCACTATAACACCCCTATAATACCCCTATAATACCCCTATAACACCCCTATAACACCCCTATAACACCCCTATAATACCCCTATAACACCCCTATAACACCCCTATAATACCCCTGTAACACCCCTATAACACCCCTATAACACCCCTATAACACCCCTATAACACGCCTATAATACCCCTTTAACACCCCTATAATACCCCTATAATCCCCCTATAACACCCCTATAACACCCCTATAATACCCCTATAACACCCCTATAACACCCCTATAACACCCCTATAACACCACTATAACACCCCTATAATACCCCTATAACACCCCTATAACACCCCTATAACACCACTATAACACCCCTATAATACCACTATAATACCCCTATAACACCCCTATAATACCCCTATAACACCCCTATAATACTCCTATAATACCCCTATAACACCCCTATAATAACACCCCTATAACACCCCTATAATACTCCTATAATACCCCTATAACACCCCTATAATACCCCTATAACACCCCTATAATACCCCTATAACACCCCTATAACACCCCTATAATACTCCTATAATACCCCTATAACACCCCTATAACACCCCTATAATACCCCTATAACACCCCTATAATACCCCTATAACACCCCTATAACACCCCTATAATACCCCTATAATACCCCTATAACACCCCTATAATACCCCTATAATACCCCTATAACACCCCTATACTACCCCTATAACACCCCATACGGCCCTACCATGTCTCTCCTATATGTTTCTCCTGGTCCCTGACTTGTGAAAAGAGTTACTTTAACAGCAGAGTAGCAGGTCGAATAGAGCGCATCAACTTCTCTGCATTCTCCCAAATCCGAATATCAACAATTCTATAAAGTTGAGTTGCAACAAAAAAAAAGAAAACAAAATGAACACACACGGTCGTGCGTGCTTAGCCTACCTGTGACTGCGTGTAGAGTGTGTCCGGCGGTGTCCGGTAAAAACGGATGACTCCCTGCACGCATATAACCAGTCTCGTCCTAAAAGATAGTATCGTGGGTGAAAATAATGAGCCGAAGGAACTACTGTTACCTACTATTGAACCTCTGGCTGACGTGTTTTAATACCATCTGCGTGACCTAATCGGCAGGCTGTTATAATCCGGTAAAGTTCTGAACTGTGGGAGGGTCTACGCAACAACAAAACCGGTATTTTCACAACCCAATAGATTGTTTACAGCTACTGGGTCATTTTTGATTGGTTATTTTCTGCTTGTTTGGGATGTTTTAGAAATAACACAAGTTGGGTTTAAATTGAGTAGGCTCCTGAAAGAAATGGCAAATGTTTGCTTCTGACATTTTAAATGGATGCTCCTGTATGGAGGACCAAACCTGCCATAATAATAGATAAATGCATCCACACCTAATTAAATAAATAAGCAAGGAATTACAAAAATACTGACTTCCCTTTTCTCTATGTATCTGTATGTAATTAATTATTTACCTATCTCATTTTTTTAAACTTTAATTCACTTCATTAATGTATATATTACTGTATTACTTCCTCCAATATGATAATGAGGGGGTGTCAATCAAATGTCTGTGGGTGGTATCTAACACACCAGTGGTGGATCGATGTCACTGCGTGTTGCTTGCTTTTGCCTTTTTTTGCACCACCTATTTGAAGATATTTGTGTAAACTCTTCACAGTTGTGAACATTTCATGGACCCAAGATCCACAGGCAAGGATGTACAACGCATACTGTATGCCCCAATTCAATTCTGAAGTCACATCCACAGTGCGATTTAGACTGATTTGAATTGTTTTTGTCAAATTAACTAATAATTGTCTTCTGTTGAATTTATATAATAATATTACAAACTTGTTAAGCATTATCTAGTCCAAATATGTCATGATTACACTATTTCTATCCGTTTGCATCAGCTTCAATACGGGACTTTTTATTTTGAAGGTGAACCGTAAATTCCACTATTGTGTCTAATCTTCACATTGGTTGCTCTGGCAAAGCTGGCCGCTGCCAGAAAACAACTAATCTCCAGATTTCCTGCTTTTCCGTGTGGAGGCAACGACAACTCGGGTCAGCTAGCTGCTACAAGGAACACATACAGTGGCAAGAGAAAGTATGTGAACCCTTTGGAATTACCAGGATTTCTGCACAAATTGGTCATGAAATTTGATCCGATCTTCATCTAAGTCACAAAAATAGACAATCACAGTCTGCTTAAACTAATAACACACAAACAATTATACGTTTTTATGTCTTTATTGAACACACCGTGTAAACATTCACAGTGCAGGGTGGGAAAAGTATGTGAACGCTTGGATTTAATAACTGGTTGACCCTCCTTTGGCAGCAATAACCTCAACCAAATGTTTTCTGTAGTTGCGGATCAGACCTGCACAACGGTCAGAAGGAATTTTGTACCATTCCTCTTTACAAAACTGTTTCAGTTCAGCAATTTTCTTGGGTTGTCCGGTGTGACCTGCTCTCTTGAGGTCATGCCACAGCATCTCAACTGGGTTGAGGTCAGGACTCTGACTGGGCCACTCCAGAAGGCTGAAGCCATTCTGTAGTTGATTTACTTCTGTGTTTTGGGTCGTTGTCCTGTTGCATCACCCAACTTCTGTTGAGCTTCAATTGGTGGATAGAGCCTTACATTATCCTGCAAAATGTCTTGATAAACTTTGGAATTCATTTTTCCATTGATGATAGCAAGCTGTCCAGGCCCTGAGGCCTCAAAACAGCCAACACCATGATGCTCCCTTCACCATAGTTTACAGTTGGGATGAGGTTTTGATGTTGGTGTGCTGTGTCTTTTCTTTATCCACATATTGTTGTGTGTTCCTTCCAAACAACTCAACTTTAGTTTCATCTGTACACAGAATATTTTGCCAACAGCGTTGTGAAACATTCAGGTGCTCTTTTGCGAAATTCAGACGTGCAGCAATGATTTTTTTCCGACAGCAGTGGTTTCTTCCGTGGTGTCCTCCCACAAACACCGTTCTTGTTTATTGGTTTACGCATCGTAGACTCGTCAACAGAGATGTTAGAATGTATTGGCGTTTTTCCTATTTGTTGCATTACAACCTGCAATTTAAATGTATTTTTATTTGGATTTGGAGACACACAAAATAGTCAAATTGTGAAATGAAAAAAATAACTTGTTTCAAAAAAAATCTAAATAATAAAAAATGTAAAAGTGGTGCCAAGAGAGGGCCGCCCGCCAAAACTCACGGACCAGGCAAGGAGGGCATTAATCAGAGAGGCAACAAAGGGACCAAAGATAACCCTGAAGGAGCTGCAAAGCTCCACAGCGGAGATTGGAGTATCTGTCCAGAGGACCACTTTACGCCGTACACTCCACTGCTTAAAGAAAAAAATAAGCAAACATGTTTGATGTCCGCCAAAAGTCATGTGGGAGACTACCCAAACATAAGGAAAAACGTACTCTGGTCAGATGAGATTATAACTGAGCTTTTTGGCCATCAAGGAAAACGCTATATCTGGCACAAACCCAACACCTCTCATCACCTCGAGAACACCATCCCCACAGTGAAGCATGGGGGTGGCAGCATCATGCTGTGGGGATGTTTTTCATCGGCAGGGACTGGGAAACTGGTCAGAATTGAAAGAATGATGGACGGCGCTAATTACAGGGAAATTCTTGAGGGAAACCTGTTTCAGTCTTCCAGAGATTTGACACTAGGACGGAGGTTCACCCTCCAGCAGGACAATGACCCTAAGCATACTGCTAAAGCAACACTTGAGTGGTTTAAGGGGAAACATTTAAATGTATTGGAATGGCCTAGTCTAAGCCATGACCTCAATCCAATTGAGAATCTGTGGTATGACTTAAAGATTGCTGTACACCAGCAGGAACCCATCCAACTTGAAGGAGCTGGAGCAGTTTTGCCTTGAAGAATGGACAACAATCCCAGTGGCTAGATGTGCCAAGCTTATAGAGACATACCCCAAGAGACTTGCAGCTGTAATTGCTGCAAAAGGTGGCTCTACAAAGTTTTGACTTTGGGGGGGTGAATAGTTATGCAGGCTCAAGTTCAGTATTTTTGCCTTATTTATTGTTTGTTTCACAAAAAACAATATTTTGCATCTTCAAAGTGGTAGACATGTTGTGTAAATCAATTGATACAAACCCCCCCAAAATCTATTTTAATTCCATTTGTAAGGCAACAAAATTGGAAAAATGCCAAGGGGGGTGAATACTTTCGTAAGGCACTGTACATCATCAGCACAAAATACTAAACAGAAACCCAGCCTAAAACCCCAAACAGCAAGCAATGCAGATGTAGAAGCACGGTGGCTAGGAAAAACTCCCTAAAAAGGCAGGAACACACTAAAAAAACCTAGAGAGGAACCAGGCCCTGACGGGTGGCCAGTCCTCTTCTGGATGTGTCGGGTAGAGATAGTACATGGCCATTAAGACCAGATTGCCTGTTACAATGAAACTGCTGGGGTAAACCTAGTGTAACAGTGTTGCTTCAGTCCCTCTCCTTGCCCCAACCTGGGCTTGAACCAAGGACCCTCTGAACACATCAACAACTACCTCCCACGAAGCATCATTACCCATTGTTCCACAAAAGCCACGGCCCTTGCAGAGCAAGGTAAACAACTACTTCAAGATCTCAGAGCGAGTGACGTCACCGATTGAAACGCTATTTACTGGCACCCCGCTAACTAGCTAGCCATTTCACACCGGTTACACTAGCTAACATTAGGCTTACTCCCACCACCAGAGTTCACCTTACCTAGCTAGCTAAGTGGACTGTAGCTAGCTAACTCCATCAGAGTTCACCTTACCTAGCTAGCTAAGTGGACTGTAGCTAGATAACACCATCAGAGTTCACCTTACCTAGCTAGTTAAGTGGACTGTAGCTAGCTAACACCATCAGAGTGTACCTTACCTAGCTAGTTAAGTGGACTGTAGCTAGCTAACACCATCAGAGTGTACCTTACCTAGCTAGTTAAGTGGACTGTAGCTAGCTAACACCATCAGAGTGTACCTTACCTAGCTAGTTAAGTGGACTGTAGCTAGCTAACACCATCAGAGTGTACCTTACCTAGCTAGGTAAGTGGGCTGTAGCTAGCTAACACCATCAGAGTACACCTTACCTAGCTATTAAGTGGACTGTAGCTAGCTAACACCATCAGAGTTCACCTTACCTAGCTAGTTAAGTGGACTGTAGCTAGCTAACACCATCAGAGTACACCTTACCTAGCTAGTTAAGTGGACTGTAGCTAGCTAACACCATCAGAGTGTACCTTACCTAGCTAGTTAAGTGGACTGTAGCTAGCTAACACTATCAGAGTACACCTTACCTAGCTAGCTAAGTGAACTGTAGCTAGCTAACACCATCAGAGTGTACCTTACCTAGCTAGTTAAGTGGACTGTAGCTAGCTAACACCATCAGAGTGTACCTTACCTAGCTAGGTAAGTGGGCTGTAGCTAGCTAACACCATCAGAGTACACCTTACCTAGCTAGCTAAGTGGACTGTAGCTAGCTAACACCATCAGAGTTCACCTTACCTAGCTAGTTAAGTGGACTGTAGCTAGCTAACACCATCAGAGTACACCTTACCTAGCTAGCTAAGTGGACTGTAGCTAGCTAACACTATCAGAGTTCACCTCACCTAGCTAGTTAAGTGGACTGTAGCTAGCTAACACCATCAGAGTGTACCTTACCTAGCTAGTTAAGTGGACTGTAGCTACGTTTCTATACTGAACTAAAATATAAATGCAAGTAAAGGTACCAACTTTGTTTATTTATTTTCTTCAATTATTTTTCTCTTTCATCTATTTAATTAATTATTTACCCCCTTCTCGTCATATCCAATTGGTTGTTACAGTCTTGTAACTCCAGTACGGAGCCCTGCGTCCTCTGAAACACAACCCCGCCAAGCCGCACCACTGCTTCTTGACACAACGAACCCGGAAGAGGAGGAAACACCATACACCTGGCGCCCGGCGAGAGGTTTGTTGATGTCAACGTTGTGAACAGAGTGCCCCATGGTGGCGGTGGGGTTATGGTATGAGCAGGTATAAGCTACGTGACGAGATCTTGAGTTCCATTGTCGTGCCATTCATCCACCGCCATCACCTCATGTTTCAGCATAATGCCTGGCCCCATGTCGCAAGGATCTGTACACAATTCATGGAAGCTGAAAATGTCCCAGTTCTTCCATGGCTCTATACTCACCAGACATGTCACCCGTTGAGCATGTTTGGGATGCTCTGGATCGACGTGTACGACAGCATGTTCCAGTTCCCACCAATATCCAGCAACTTTGCACAGCCATTGAAGGGGAGTGGGACAACATTCCCACAATCATAAGCCTGATGTTTTCCAAGGAATATGTTATGCTATGCTGTTGTGTTGTCTTCAGCTATCAATTTGTGCTATCAATGGGCAGCAGACAGCGTAGCAGTCAAGAGTAACCGGACTGTAACAGTAACTGGTCTGAATTCCCGAGCAGGCTAGGTGATACATCTGTCAATGTGTCCTTGAGCGAGGCAGAAAACCCCTAATTGTTCCAATCACCTGGATGAGCATCTGCGTTCGCAGAATTGGTCGTAGAATTAAATTCAGACATATACGTTTCTACAGTGTTTCTACACTCACTCACTTTCTACACTCACTGTACTTGTACTGTGCACAATGTGCTTAACTTGTTCAAGTGCAATTAGACAATTCCAGGTGTTTCCAGGTGACACACCTCAGAGTCCTCCATGGTGTAAATAGCTCTTCGTCTTACTTCAAGTGAGAATGAGAACCTTCTCGTGGTCTATTAAAAGAACACAAAGGCCTAGAACCATCCGACATGCCAACACATATTCAAACCAACTCACGCATCCACAAACAGTGCAGGAGGATTGGGATGAGTCCTTTGCAGACTGTACGACGGATTCAGTCTTTTACGATTATCACATGTCACACTGTGCGATGTTAGCAAATAAAAATGTTGATATCAAGCTGGACAGATTGTGCGATTTGCCTCAATTCTGTCATCACATTCTGAGATTGGCTTGAGAGTAGGGTTGGGTAGTATCTAGATGTTCGTACCGTCTTTCTGTCATGCCAGGATTTACCAGCTTAGTACACAAGTGGGTGCCAAAAAAACTGCGAAAAGCCCATTGGGCGTCTGTTACCAGAATGCTAACAAAATTAGCACAAATAATAGTGAATTTTCTATGGAGGCTGCTAATATGCTAACGAGTGCCAACAAAAATAAACAAATAGCAAAGACAGGCAGTCCAGCTCATAAAGTTTTGCAAAAAAATAAATGTCTCTTTTTCAGGACCACATCTTTCAAATATAATTCGTAAATATACAAATAACTTCACAGATCTTCATTGTAAAGGGTTAAAACACTGTTTCCCATGCTTGTTCAATGAACCATAAAGAATTTATGAACATGCACCTGTAGTACGGTTGTAAAGACACTAACAGCTTACAGACGGTAGGCAATTAAGGTCACAGTTATGAAAACGTAGGACACTAAAGAGGCCTTTCTACTGAGACACCTAAGACAGTGCTACAGGGAGACAGGACAGACAGCTGATCGTCCTCGCAGTGGTAGACCACGTGTAACAACACCTGCACAGGATCGGTACATCCGAACATCACACCTGTGTGACAGGTACAGGATGGCAACAACAACTGCCCGAGTTACACCAAGAACGCACAATCCCTCCATCGGTGCTCAGACTGTCCGCAATAGGCTAAGAGAGGCTGGACTGGGGGCTTGTAGGCCTGTTGTTAGGCAGGTCCTCACCAGACATCACCGGCAACAACGTCGCCTATGGACACAAACCCACCGTCGCTGGACCAGACAGGACTAGCAAAAAGTGCTCTTCACTGACGAGTCGCGGTTTTGTCTCACCAGGGGTGATGGTCGGATTCACGTTTATCGTCGAAGAAATGAGCGTTACACCGAGACCTGTACTCTGGAGCGGGATCGATTTGGAGGTGGAGGGTCCGTCATGGACTGGGGTGTTGTGTCACAGCAACATCGGACTGAGCTTGTTGTCATTGCAGGCAATCTCAACGCTGTGCATTACAGGGAAGACATCCTCCTCCCTCATGTGGTACCCTTCCTACAGGCTCATCCTGACATGACCCTCCAGCATGACAATGCCACCAGCCATATTGCTCTTTCTGTGCGTGATTTCCTGCAAGACAGGAATGTCAGTGTTCTGCCATGGCCAGTAAAGAGCCCGGATCTCCATCCCATTGAGCACGTCTAGGACCTTTTGGATCGGAGGGTGAGGGCTAGGGCCATTCCCCCCAGAATTGTCCGGGAACTTGCAGGTGTCTTGGTGGTAGAGTGGGGTAACATCTCACAGCAAGAACTGGCAAATCTGGTGTAGTCTATGAGGAGGAGATGCACTGCAGTACTTAATGCAGCTGGTGGCCACACCAGATACTGACTGTTACTTTTGATTTTGAACCCCCCCTTTGTTCAGGGACACATTATTCAATTTCTGTTAGTCACATGTCTGTGGAACCTGTTCAGTTTATGTCTCAGTTATTGAATCTTGTTATGTTCATACAAATATTTACACATGTTAAGTTTGCTGAAAATAAATGCAGTCGACAGTGAGATGACGTTTATTTTTTTGCTGAGTTTAGGTAGGAGCAACCAAATGTCATGTTTGGTGAGTTTGGACATTTACAAGTGAATGTGAATGAGAGACACTGGCAAAAGTTTTTACGAATGCTTGTCTGAAGGAAGAACAGTACTGGCTCTGGAGCAGCATGTCAACACACTGTGTCTGTATGGAGTCTGGAGTCTGAAGGAAGAACAGTACTGGCTCTGGAGCAGCATGTCAACACACTGTGTCTGTGTGGAGTCTGGAGTCTGAAGGAAGAACAGTACTGGCTCTGGAGCAGCATGTCTACACACTGTGTCTGTATGGAGTCTGGAGTCTGAAGGAAGAACAGTACTGGCTCTGGAGCAGCATGTCTACACACTGTGTCTGTGTGGAGTCTGGAGTCTGAAGGAAGAACAGTACTGGCTCTGGAGCAGCATGTCAACAAACTGTGTCTGTATGGAGTCTGGAGTCTGAAGGATTATGGATCCCCATTAGTTCCTGTCAAGGCAGCAGCTACTCTTCCTGAGGTTTATTATGGATCCCCATTAGTTCCTGTCAAGGCAGCAGCTACTCTTCCTGAGGTTTATTATGGATCCCCATTAGTTTCTGTCAAGGCAGCAGCTACTCTTCCTGGGGTTTATTATGGATCCCCATTAGTTCCTGCCAAGGCAGCAGCTATTCTTCCTGGGGTTTATTATGGATCCTCACTAGTTCCTGCCAAGGCAGCAGCTACTCTTCCTGGGGTTTATTATGGCTCCCCATTAGTTCCTGCCAAGGCAGCAGCTATTCTTCCTGGGGTTTATTATGGATCCTCACTAGTTCCTGCCAAGGCAGCAGCTATTCTTCCTGGGGTTTATTATGGCTCCCCATTAGTTCCTGCCAAGGCAGCAGCTATTCTTCCTGGGGTTTATTATGGATCCCCACTAGTTCCTGCCAAGGCAGCAGCTACTCTTCCTGGGGTTTATTATGGATCCCCATTAGTTCCTGCCAAGGCAGCAGCTATTCTTCCTGGGGTTTATTATGGATCCCCATTAGTTCCTGCCAAGGCAGCAGTTAGTCTTCCTAGGGTCCAGCAAAATTATGGCAGTTTATGCAATTTTAAAAACATTACAATACATTCACAGACTGTGTGCCCTCAGGCCCCTACTCCACCACTACCACATATATACAGTACTAAATCCATGTGTATGTGTATGTATAGTGGGTATGTGTGTGTATGCCTATGTTTGTGTTGCTTCACAGTCCCTGCTGTTCCATAAGGTGTTTTTTTTAATCTGTTTTTTAAATCTAATTTTACTGCTGCATCAGTTACCTGATGTGGAATAGAGTTCCATGTAGTCATGGCTCTATGTAGTACTGTGCGTCTCCCATAGTCTGTTCTGGACTTGGGGACTATGAAGAGACCTCTGGTGGCATGTCATGGGTGTCCGAGCTGTGTGCCAGTAGTTTAAACAGACACCTCGGTGCATTCAACACGCCAATACCTCTCATCAATACAAGCAGTGATGACGTCAATCCTCTCCTCTACTTTGAGCCGGCAGAGAGATTGACGTGCGTATTACTAATAGAGATGCAACTTTTTATTGTGATTTTTTCAGGTCTGAACCGACATGGTGGCCGTTATCTCAGCCAAGACACTCTGGGAGAGAGGGCAGGATACGTCTCTCTCAACATCCATCTCTGTTGCGTATGAGACCATTTCCATGATAATAGTATAGTATGGTTAACAGTCAGTGAGGAGGGAAGAGCCCTGTGTCCTGCGGTTGGGCGACAAACACCACTGCTCCCTGGAATTCCTTATCTTCAACGGAGACGCCTCTAGTGACACTGCTCAAGGCTGTGGATTCCTGCTTTCAACTGTTTTATGTGTATATAATACCCCTGGGAGTCTGCCTCTGCTTGTGAGTTTCTCCAACATGTTATGTATGCAGCGCCAGGAGGAAGTCGTTCCAACAATACTAAAAAAAGTTATATTCCAGTTGTTTGTTTGTTTCATTGTGGGTAAAATGGCAGAAAATAATAGCTTTTGATTGGTACTGTACTTCCATCCCACAGAACACTGTATTGTACTGTATTTTGGAGCACCAACAACCTTTTGACCACTAGTGGGAGCAGTGTAGTTTCTAGGTCACTAACATATTTGGAGGCTTGTAAGAGGCTGTCTTTGTTCAAGCCATTAGTGAGAGCTTAACTATTAAAATACCAGTTTCTGGGAGTCTCTTTGATTCCCAAACGTCTCCATGGCGTGTGTTTCTCTGTGTGTTTATAAAGAAGGCTCCTGTGTAGGCTGCCTTCACATTGATTTCCTAGTAGGTACGTACTCATTTAACTGGTATGTGGTAGTAATTAATGCCCCATCAATTTAAAATATATAGGGGACAGATTTGAGTGGCAGAAAGGAAATAGTATTATTATTATTTAAATGCACAAAAAATGTATACGAAATGTAATTATTTATTTGTTAGCTTTTTAATAAATGTCTTTTTTGCAAAGCACTGTCATTCGTCATTAGTATTTGAATATAGTATAGTATTTTTATAGTATTTGAATATTGTTAAAAATGACAGGGTTTTAAATGTTAATTATTCTTATTAGAACTTGAAATAATGAGAAGAAGAAATAAAATTAAAAAATAATATTATCTATGGATTATTATACACCAGCTATTGGGTTAAGTAGATCATTAAAATAACCCAATATGAGGTACAGTACCTTCAGAAAATATACAGACCCCTTGATTTATAAGGTTGGATTAAAATGGATTTAATTGGAATGTGTTGTTGTTGTCAACAACACAAAATACTCAGTGTTAGTGAAAGAAAATAAAACACTAAGATATCTTGATTACATAAATCTTCAATCGCTCTGAGTCAATACATGTTAGAATCACCTTTGCCAACGATTACAGCTGTGATTCTTTAATTTTGTTTTATTATTTTGTTTATACGGTGGATCAGCTTTGATATTGCAGATAGATTGTAGCTTCTATCAATGTAAGTGTCTGCATCATTTCCAATTCCCCATATATATATATATATACCAGGGGAGGCTGGTGAGGGGAGGAAGGCTCATAGTAAAGGCCGGAGCAGAGCAAATGGAATGGCATCAAACACCAGGAAACCATGGAAACCATGTGTTTGATGTATTTAATACCATTCCACTAATTCCACTCCAGTCATTACCACGAACCTGTCCTCCCCAATTAAGGTGCCACCAACCTCCTGTGATATATATACATATATATATTGTAAATATATATATTATTTTAAATATATATATTTTTTAAATATATATTTTCCTTCTTTATTTTCTCCTAACCCTACCACCCCTCCCCTAATTGGAATTTGAACTTTTTTTTTAACTAAATCCTGACAAATTGTCCAATCCTGCCAACCACCCCCCCGCCCCCGCCCCCGCCTCCATCCTCCCTCCCACCCTACACCACTCTCTCTCTAATCAGGGTTTAGATTAATCTCTCTGCTGCCCCCATCCTGATTGCTCTCTCTCTGTCTCTGGGTCCCCCAGGCTCCCTCCTACCTGACCTGACTGATTGGGAATGAGGGATTTGGGCTCAGAGAGAGAGATGGGGAGAGAGAGAAATTAAGAGAAAGAGGGTGAGGGACAGATATGGAGAGAAACAGGGAGAGAGAGAGGGATGGAGAGAAAGAGGGAGGGAGAGAAGGGAGAGAGAGAAAGAGGGAGAGATGGAGAGAAAGAGGGAGAGATGGAGAGAAAGAGGGAGAGAGAGAGAGATGGAGAGAGAGAGAGTGCCAGACAGGAGGAGAGTAGCTGTTAGGGTTTAGAGTGTGCTGCCAAGTCATGTGACATTCCAGTGGGGGGAACTAGAGGAGGGGGAACCTTGGAAGAGGAGGAGCATGGTTCAGGGGGGGATCTTCTTTGGCATCGCACCAGGTCTAAGGAGGGAGGGGGTAACCATGACAATCAGTGATGCTGCTGCTGAAGAGAACCAATCAGAACATCAACCAGACAGTCTAGTTTTAATGAACAATAAACACAACCTGCCCTCTTTTTTATTATTTTATTGACTTTTTCACATTTCCAATGTATTGTAATTGGAAGAGAAGAAAAAATAACAAAAAGGCACAAATTCACAGTAAAAGAAACAGAAATGAGGGAGTGAGAGGGGGAGAGAGAGAGGGGAAGAGAGAGGGATAGAGGGAGAGAGAGAGATGGATAGAGAGGGGGATAGAGGGAGAGAGAGAGAGAGGGGAAGAGAGAGAAACAGAGAGGGATAGCAGGAGAGAGAGAGGGAGAGAGGGGAAGAGAGAGAAAGAGAGATAGAGGGAGAGTGAGAGAGAAGACAAAAACATCAATACTCTGGGGTTCTGAACTCAGTATTAATACTCTGGGGTTCTGAACTCAGTATTAATACTCTGGGGTTCTGAACTCATTATTAATACTCTGGGGTTCTGAACTCATTATTAATACTCTGGGGGTCTGAACTCATTATTAATACTCTGGGGTTCTGAACTCATTATTAATACTCTGGGGGTTCTGAGCTCATTATTAATACTCTGGGGTTCTGAACTCATTATTAATACTCTGGGGGTCTGAACTCATTATTAATACTCTGGGGTTCTGAACTCATTATTAATACTCTGGGGGTTCTGAGCTCATTATTAATACTCTGGGGGTCTGAACTCATTATTAATACTCTGGGGTCTGAACTCATTATTAATACTCTGGGGTTCTGAGCTCATTATTAATACTCTGGGGTTCTGAACTCATTATTAATACTCTGGGGGTCTGAACTCATTATTAATACTCTGGGGTTCTGAACTCATTATTAATACTCTGGGGTTCTGGACTCATTATTAATACTCTGGGGTTCTGAACTCATTATCAATACTCTGGGGTTTTGAACTCATTATTAATACTCTGGGGGTTCTGAACTCATTATTAATACTTTGGGACTCTGGACTCATTATCAATACTCTGGGGGTCTGAACTCATTATTAATACTCTGGGGTTCTGAACTCATTATTAATACTCTGGGGTTCTGAACTCATTATTAATACTCTGGGGGTTCTGAGCTCATTATTAATACTCTGGGGTTCTGAACTCATTATTAATACTCTGGGGTTCTGAGCTCATTATTAATACTCTGGGGTTCTGAACTCATTATTAATACTCTGGGGTCTGAACTCATTATTAATACTCTGGGGTTCTGAACTCATTATTAATACTCTGGGGGTTCTGAGCTCATTATTAATACTCTGGGGTTCTGAACTCATTATTAATACTCTGGGGTTCTGAACTCATTATTAATACTCTGGGGTTCTGAACTCATTATTAATACTCTGGGGTTCTGAACTCATTATTAATACTCTGGGGTTCTGAACTCATTATTAATACTCTGGGGGTCTGAACTCATTATTAATACTCTGGGGTTCTGAACTCAGTATTAATACTCTGGGGTTCTGAACCCATTATTAATACTCTGGGGTTCTGAACTCATTATTAATACTCTGGGGTTCTGAACTCATTATTAATACTCTGGGGTTCTGAACTCAGTATTAATACTCTGGGGTTCTGAACTCAGTATTAATACTCTGGGGTTCTGAACCCATTATTAATACTCTGGGGTTCTGAACTCATTATTAATACTCTGGGGTTCTGAACTCATTATTAATACTCTGGGGGTCTGAACTCATTATTAATACTCTGGGGTTCTGAACTCAGTATTAATACTCTGGGGTTCTGAACCCATTATTAATACTCTGGGGTTCTGAACTCATTATTAATACTCTGGGGTTCTGAACTCATTATTAATACTCTGGGGTTCTGAACTCAGTATTAATACTCTGGGGTTCTGAACTCAGTATTAATACTCTGGGGTTCTGAACTCAGTATTAATACTCTGGGGTTCTGAACCCATTATTAATACTCTGGGGTTCTGAACTCATTATTAATACTCTGGGGTTCTGAACTCATTATTAATACTCTGGGGGGTCTGAACCCATTATTAATACTCTGGGGTTCTGAACTCATTATTAATACTCTGGGGTTCTGAACTCATTATTAATACTCTGGGGTTCTGAACTCAGTATTAATACTCTGGGGTTCTGAACTCATTATTAATACTATGGGGTTCTGAACTCATTATTAATACTCTGGGGTTCTGAACTCATTATCAATACTCTGGGGTTCTGAACTCATTATTAATACTCTGGGGTTCTGAACTCATTATTAATACTCTGGGGTTCTGAACTCATTATTAATACTCTGGGGTTCTGAACTCATTATTAATACTCTGGGGTTCTGAACTCATTATTAATACTCTGGGGGTTCTGAGCTCATTATTAATACTCTGGGGTTCTGAACTCATTATTAATACTCTGGGGTTCTGAACTCATTATTAATACTCTGGGGTTCTGAACTCATTATTAATACTCTGGGGTTCTGACCCTATTATTAATACTCTGGGGTTCTGACCCTATTATTAATACTCTGGGGTTCTGAACTCATTATTAATACTCTGGGGTTCTGAACTCATTATTAATACTCTGGGGTTCTGAACTCATTATTAATACTCTGGGGGTCTGAACTCATTATTAATACTCTGGGGTTCTGAACTCATTATTAATACTCTGGGGGTTCTGAGCTCATTATTAATACTCTGGGGTCTGAACTCATTATTAATACTCTGGGGTTCTGAGCTCATTATTAATACTCTGGGGTTCTGAACTCATTATTAATACTCTGGGGGTCTGAACTCATTATTAATACTCTGGGGGTCTGAACTCATTATTAATACTCTGGGGTTCTGAACTCATTATTAATACTCTGGGGTTCTGGACTCATTATTAATACTCTGGGGTTCTGAACTCATTATCAATACTCTGGGGTTTTGAACTCATTATTAATACTCTGGGGGTTCTGAACTCATTATTAATACTTTGGGACTCTGGACTCATTATCAATACTCTGGGGGTCTGAACTCATTATTAATACTCTGGGGTTCTGAACTCATTATTAATACTCTGGGGTTCTGAACTCATTATTAATACTCTGGGGGTTCTGAGCTCATTATTAATACTCTGGGGTTCTGAACTCATTATTAATACTCTGGGGTTCTGAGCTCATTATTAATACTCTGGGGTTCTGAACTCATTATTAATACTCTGGGGGTCTGAACTCATTATTAATACTCTGGGGGTCTGAACTCATTATTAATACTCTGGGGTTCTGAACTCATTATTAATACTCTGGGGGTTCTGAGCTCATTATTAATACTCTGGGGTTCTGAACTCATTATTAATACTCTGGGGTTCTGAACTCATTATTAATACTCTGGGGTTCTGAACTCATTATTAATACTCTGGGGTTCTGAACTCATTATTAATACTCTGGGGTTCTGAACTCATTATTAATACTCTGGGGGTCTGAACTCATTATTAATACTCTGGGGGTCTGAACTCATTATTAATACTCTGGGGTTCTGAACTCAGTATTAATACTCTGGGGTTCTGAACCCATTATTAATACTCTGGGGTTCTGAACTCAGTATTAATACTCTGGGGTTCTGAACCCATTATTAATACTCTGGGGTTCTGAACTCATTATTAATACTCTGGGGTTCTGAACTCATTATTAATACTCTGGGGGTCTGAACTCATTATTAATACTCTGGGGTTCTGAACTCAGTATTAATACTCTGGGGTTCTGAACCCATTATTAATACTCTGGGGTTCTGAACTCATTATTAATACTCTGGGGTTCTGAACTCATTATTAATACTCTGGGGTTCTGAACTCAGTATTAATACTCTGGGGTTCTGAACTCAGTATTAATACTCTGGGGTTCTGAACCCATTATTAATACTCTGGGGTTCTGAACTCATTATTAATACTCTGGGGTTCTGAACTCATTATTAATACTCTGGGGGGGTCTGAACCCATTATTAATACTCTGGGGTTCTGAACTCATTATTAATACTCTGGGGTTCTGAACTCATTATTAATACTCTGGGGTTCTGAACTCAGTATTAATACTCTGGGGTTCTGAACTCATTATTAATACTATGGGGTTCTGAACTCATTATTAATACTCTGGGGTTCTGAACTCATTATCAATACTCTGGGGTTCTGAACTCATTATTAATACTCTGGGGTTCTGAACTCATTATTAATACTCTGGGGTTCTGAACTCATTATTAATACTCTGGGGTTCTGAACTCATTATTAATACTCTGGGGGTCTGAACTCATTATTAATACTCTGGGGGTCTGAACTCATTATTAATACTCTGGGGGTCTGAACTCATTATTAATACTCTGGGGTTCTGAACTCATTATTAATACTCTGGGGTTCTGAACTCATTATTAATACTCTGGGGTTCTGACCCTATTATTAATACTCTGGGGTTCTGACCCTATTATTAATACTCTGGGGTTCTGAACTCATTATTAATACTCTGGGGTTCTGAACTCATTATTAATACTCTGGGGGTCTGAACTCATTATTAATACTCTGGGGTTCTGGGCTCATTATCAATACTCTGGGGTTCTGAACTCATTATCAATACTCTGGGGTTCTGAACTCATTATCAACAGTCTGGGGTTCTGAACTCATTATCAATACTCTGGGGTTCTGAACTCATTATCAATACTCTGGGGTTCTGAACTCATTATCAATACTCTGGGGTTCTGAACTCATTATTAATACTCTGGGGTTCTGAACTCATTATCAATACTCTGGGGTTCTGAACTCATTATCAACAGTCTGGGGTTCTGAACTCATTATTTATTATGTTTACAAACCCAGGGAACTAACAAAAATATCTATGAGGTCGTCTCTGTCAGCCAACATCTCCCACCAGGTGAAGGGAGTCTTCTGACTCTATAGTCCCATAAATACCAGGGCCCAATCCTAAATGGACCCCTAGACCCTACGCCCTATGCACTTGTGGAGATCTGAGAGGATTTGACTGGTTTAAGAGGATTTGATTGGTATAAGAAAGATGGTGAAACTTCCACCTAACCTGTCAAATCCTCTCAGATCTCCACATAAGGAGTAGGGTTTAGGGAATAGGGTTTAGGGAATAGGGTTTAGGGAATAGGGTTTAGGGGTCCATTTGGGACTGGGCCTTGTTAGTCCTACAGTAGGTGTTTAACATGTCAGCTAACCACATCATATGATATAACAATCTGATGCCCGACTGAGCAGTTGATGACGTGGCACACAACCATTGGTTGATGTAATGCGACGTCTGCAATGTAGTCAGCCTGAGACATCGTCATTATGTTTCTAACCATCTCAGACCACATCTAGGCCCTCCTCCTTATCCCTGACTAGAGTTCCCTACCAAATGGGACCCTATTCTATATATATATGGTAACCTACTTTTAACCAAAGCCCTATGGCCCCTGGTCAAAAATAGTGCACTATATAGGGAGTAGGGTGCCATAGGGCCCTGGTCTAAAGTAGTGCACTATATAGGGAATAGGGTGCCGTTTAGGACACATGCCAGTTCTGAACAAGACTTCCCCTTTAACTGACCAGCTCTGGACTTCCCCTTTAACTGACCAGCTCTGAACTTCCCCTATAACTGACCAGCTCTGGACTTCCCCTTTAAGAGACCAGCTCTGGACTTCCCCTTTAAGAGACCAGCTCTTGACTTCCCCTTAATGTGAGAGATGTTAGCGGCTCAGATTACTGACAGAGGTACTACAACATCCAGAAAAAAATATATCTATACACCGTCCTGTCAACAAGACGTGGTCCCTGGGAGAGAAGGGAGTAGTGTAGGGAGTAGGGGGTAGGGTGTAGGGGCTAGGGAGTAGAGGGTAGGGAGCAGTGTAGGGAGTAGGGGTTAGGGGCTAGGGAGAAGGGGGTAGGGAGCAGTGTAGGGAGTAGGAGGTAGGGTGTAGGGAGTAGGGGCTATGGTGTAGGGAGTAGGGAGCAGTGTAGGGAGTAGGGGCTAGGGTGTAGGGAGTAGGGGCTAGGGAGTAGGGGCTAGGGTGTAGGAGCTAGGGAGCAGTGAAGGGAGCAGTGTAGGGAGTAGGGGGTAGGGAGTAGGGTGTAGGGGCTAGGGAGTAGGGAGCCGAGTAGGGGGTAGGGGCTAGGGAGCAGTGTAGGGAGTAGGGGCTAGGGTGTCGGGTCTAGGGTGTAGAGGCTAGGGTGTAGGGGCTAAGGTGTAGGGAGTAGGGTGTCGGGGCTAGGGTGTAGGGGCTAGGTTGTAGGGAGTAGGGAGTAGAGGGGATGGGTGTGCTGTAGGTCTGTCAGGACAGTATATATATATATATATATATATATATATATATATATATATATATATATATATATATATATATATATATATGTGTGTTCATCTACATTAATTTTATTTACATATACAATATCAGTACATACTGAATATCACACAGAAGACAACCAGAGATGCTCGATGGATGGAGAGATGGACGGAGGGATGGACAGTGTTGATGAAGGAAGATAAGGATATAGAGAAAGAGAAGGATGGAGGAGAGGAGGAGAAGAGGAAGATGAGGAAAGGAAGATGAGGGGAGGAAGAGGAGGAGAGGAGGAGAAGAGGAGGAAGGAAGGAGAAGGAGAGGAGGATGAGGAGAGAAGGATGAGGAAAGGAAGATGAGAGGAGGAAGAGGAGGAGAGGAAGAGGAGGAGAGGAGGAGGAGGAGGAAGGAAGGAGGAGGAGAAGAGCGTCTGAGAACACTCCTCCTTCCACCCTTCTACTCCCCGCCCTACCTACAACCTCCCCCTCCCATCCCCCTACCTCCCCCACTCCCCTCTACCTCCCCCTTACCACCTACCTCCTCCTAAACAGAATAAATACTGTAATACAGACAGCTACACCAAACACACACACACACACACATCACACCACTACAGGAACCAAACCTAGCCTGGGTTGTGAAGGAGGAGGATGGGGGGGGGGGGTCGACAATAACAGAAAAATGAGAAAGAAAGAGAGAAAGTGAGTGGAATTATTGCTATCGCTGGATACAGCAGAGAAAACAGGAGAGGACACACAGCTGTAGTCACACACTCCAAACAGACGCCTACAACTCCCAGCAACCCTTGCAGTGGACAGGACGGGGCTTATGATGGTGTGGAGGGGGAGGGGTTGGATGAACTTGATTGAGCTCCGACCACACTGCACCAGGGTGAAGTTTCCACTAGGGACAGATCTAGGATCAGCTTCTCCAACCCCCAGTCCTATCTGAACATGATGGGGCTGCAGTGGATAGCTGTTGACTTGCAGGCTGCTGACCAATTCTGCTTCCCAACATTTATTTTTGCTGGTTTTAACTTATTTTTTGACATAATGTTTCTGAGATCATTTCCTACGACCGAAAACATCTTCTGGACATCAGAACATCACTAACCTAGATTTGGATGGAGATTTCTACTTAAACGAGTCGGCAGCTCGTGGACGTCCCGCTCGTTCCGGACCAGGCCCTAATCCTCGGGACTAGAAACCGGAAGAGAGGCAGACGAGCGGGCTAAATAAACCACCTTTACCCGCTGTTCTATTGTACCAACACTGGAGAACAACCTGGACGAGATCCATACGAGACGATCCTATCAACAAGACCTGAACAACTGTAATAGCCTATCAAGGACATGGATAGTATACAATGAGTGTACAAAACATTAGGAATGCTCTTTCCATGACATAGACTGATCAGGTGAATCCAGGTGAAAACTATGATCCCTCATTGATGTCACTTGTTAAATCCACTTCAATTAGTGTAGATGAAGGGGAGGAGACAGGTTAAAGAAGGATTTTTAAACCTTGAGACAATTGAGACATGGATTGTGTATGTGTTCCATTCAGAGGGTGAATGGACAAGACAAAATATTTAAGTACCTTTGAACGGGGTATGGTAGTAGGATACCAGGCGCACCGGTTTATGTCAAGAACTGCAACGCTGCTGGGTTTTTCACACTCAACACTTTCCTGTGTGTATCAAGAATGGTCCACCATCCAAAGGACATCCAGCCAACTTGACACAACTGTGGGAGTCAACATGGGCCAGCATCCCTGTGGAACGCTTTCGACACCTTGTAGGGTCCATGCCCCGAGAAATTGAGGCTGTTCTGAGGGCAAAAGGCAGGGGGATGGGGGTGGGACTCAATATTAGGAAGATGTTCTTAATGTTTTGTACACTCAGTGTACATCTATCTGTTTTTTGCATCGTCAAGACCGAACGGCAGCTTGAAAAGGGGTGTGTCTCTTTATTGACAACAGCTGGTGATCTCTAATATTAAGGAAGTCTGGAGGTTCTGCTCACCTGAGGTAGAATACCTCATGATAAGCTGTAGACAGTACAGTTTACCAAGAGAGTTTTCATCTATATTTTTCATAGCCGTCTATTTACCACCACAAATCAACGCTGGCACTAAGACCGCACTCAACGAGCTGTATACGGCCATAAGCAAACAAGGCAATGAACATCCAGAGGCGTCGTTTCTAGTGGCCGGTGATTTTAGTGCAAGAAAACTGAAATCCGTTTTACCTCATTATTATCTGCAACTAGAAGACCACCGAAACCAAAACTCCACAGACGAGTACAAAGCTCTCCCTCGCCCTCCATTTGGCAAATCTGACCGTAACTCTATCCTCCTGATTCTTGCTTACAAGCAAACTCTCAAACAGGAAGTACCAGTGACGCGCTCAATGCGGAAGTGGTCCGATGAAGCGGATGCTAAGCTACTGGGTTGTTTCACACAGACTGGAATATGTTTCCGGGATTCATCCGATAACGTTAAGAAGTTTATCACATTAGTCAGTGGCTTCATTAATAAGTGCATCGACAACGTCTTACACACAGTGACCGTGCGTACATATCCCAACAAGAAGCCATGGATTAAAGGCAACATCCACACTGAGCTAAAGGCTGCAACTCTTAAGGAGCGGAACACTGATCCACACGCTAAATCCCGCTACGACCTCCGATGAGCCATCAAACAGGCAAATCATCAATACAGGACTAAGATCAAATTCTACTACGCCAGATTCTGACGCTCGTTGGATGTGTCAGGGCTTAAAAATATAATGTATTACAAAGGGAAACCCAGCTGTGGCCCAGTGATGTGAGCCAACCAGATGAGCTAAATTGCTTCTATACTCACTTCGAGACAAGCAATACTGAACCATGCATTTGAGAGCACCAGCTGTTCCGGACGACTGTGTGATCACGCTCTCAGTAGCCAATGTGAGTGTTACCTTTAAACAGATTAACATTCACAATGCCACGGGGCCAGACGGATTACCAGGACGTGTACTCAAGAGCACGCACTGACAAGCTGACAAGTATCTTAACGGACATTTTCAACCTCTCCCTGACCCAGTCTGTAATACCTACATTCAAGCAGACCACCATAGTCCCTGTGCCCAAGAACGCCAAGGTAACCTGTCTAAAATGACTATCGCCCACTTGCACTCAATGTAGCCATGAAGTGCTTTAAAAGACTGGTCATTGCTCACATCAACACCATCATACCAGATACCCTGGACCCACTCCAATTCGCATACCGCCCCAACAGAGCCACAGATTATGCAATCTCTACTGCACTCCACACTGCCCTCTACAACCTGGAAGAACACCTATGTGAGAATCTGTTCATTTACTACAGCTCAGCATTCAACACCATAGTGCCCTCCAAACTCATCACTAAGCTCAGGACCCTGGGACTGAACACCTCCCTCTGCAAGTGGATCCTGGACTTCCTGACGGGCCGCCCCCAGGTGGTGAGGGTAGGCAACAACACATCCACCACGCTGACCCTCAACACGGGGACCCCTCAGGGGTGCGTGCTTAGTCCCTTCCTGTACTCCCTGTTCACCCACGATTGCATGACTCCAGCACCATCATTAGGTTTACTGATGACTCAACGGTGGTTGGCCTGATCACCGACGACGATGAGACAGCCTATAAGGAAGAGGTCAGAGACCTGGCAGTGTGGGGCCAGGATAACAACCTCTCCCCCAACGTCAACAAGATAAAGGAGCTGATCGTGGACTACAGGAAACAGAGAGCCGAGCATGCCCCCATCCACATCGACGGGGCTGTAGTGGAGCGAGTCGAGTGTTTAAAGTTCCTCGGTGTCCACATCAATAAGGAATTATCACACACACCAACACAGTCGTGAAGAGAGCATGACAACACCTCTCCCCTCAGGATGGAGATTCGGCATGGGTCCTCAGATCCTCAAAAAGTTCAACAGCTGGACCATTAAGAGAAAAGATTTGGCATGGGTCCTCAGATCCTCAAAAGGTTCTACAGCTGCACCATCGAGAGCATCCTAACTGGCTGCTTCACCGCTTGGTATGGCAACTGCTCGGCCTCTGACCGGAAGACGCTACAGAGGGCAGTGCGTACGGCCCAGTACATCCCTGGGGCTGAGCTCCCTGCTATCCAGGACCTCTATACCAGGCGGTGTCAGAGGAAGGCCGTAAAAATTGTCAAACACTCCAGCCACCCCAGTCATAGACTGTTCTCTCTGCTACCACATGGCAAGCGGTACCGATGCACCAAGTCTGGAACCAACAGGACCTTGAACAGCTTCTACCTCCAAGGCATAAGACTACTAAATAGTTAGTTAAATAGCTAACCGGATTGATCTGCATTGATCCTTATTGCACTAACTTTTGTTGGACTCACTTACGCTACTGCTAGGGTTTATTATCTATCCTGTTGCTTAGTCACTTCATCCCTACCTATATGTACATACCTAAATTACATTGTACCCCTGCACATCGACTCGGTACTGGCAGTGGTGGAAAAAATACCCAATTGTTATACTTGAGTAAAAGTAATCATACATTAATAGAAAATGAATCAAGTAAAAGTAAAGGTCACCTAGTAAAATACTACTTGAGTAAAAGTCTTAAAGTATTTGGTTTTAAATATACTTAATTATCAAAAATAAATGTAATCGATAAAATATACTTAAGTATCAAAAGTAAAAGCAAAAGTATAAATATTTTCAATTTCCTTATATTAAGCAAATCAGACGGCAGGGTTTTCTTGTTTTAAATATGTACTGAGGCGCATTCCAACACTCTGACATAATAAACAAACAAAGCATTTGTGTTTAGTGAGTCTGCCAGATCAGAGGCAGTAGAGATGACCAGGGATGTTCTCTTTAAACGTGTGAATTAGACCATTTTCCCGTGCTGCTAGCCATTCAAAATGTAACGAGTACTTTTAGGTGTCAGGGGAAAATGTATGGAGTAAAAAGTACATTATTTTCTTTAGGAATGTAGTGAAGTAAAAGTAAAAGTTGTCAAAAAATATAAATAGTAAAGTAAAGCACAGATAACCAAAAAAACTACTTATGTAGTACTTTAAAGTATTTTTTACTTAAGTACTTTATACCACAGGGTACTGGTACCCCGTGTATATTGCCAAGTTATCGTTACTCATTGTGTATTTATTCCTCCTGTTATTATTTTTCTATTGTTTCAAAATATTTCTCTCTGCGTTGCTGGGAACGGCCCGTAAGTAAGCATTTCACTGTTAGTCTCCAGCGGTTGTTTACAAAGCATGTGACAAATAAAGTTTTATTGGATTTGAACCTGCAAAACTGACCCAAGATCAGCCTATAGGGGGAAACTTCACCCTCCAACCAACCACCGCAGGCCAGGTAGGCATCGCTTCTCCCTTCTGAACCATTCTATTGGCCATCAGGTATAAGGTCCGCCTACCTGGCACTTTTGTTTGTTGCCACAATCTATCAGTTGTTCAATGGTTGATATGAAGAAGAGGGGAATAAAACCAACGTGATTGGAGGATGAAGAGGAGGAGGTGTGGTGATCAACCCAATCAGAAGACAGGATGACCCATAGAAAACAAACAATCAATAAAAACAACAGTCACAACGAGATCAAAACAACACTGATCAGAATACAGTTTGGTCCTGAAAGAAACTGACAACCTTTAATACAGACGAGCTGATGCTTTAAAAACCCTGTTAATATTATAATACATCTCAACACTCACAGCTGGGCCTTATTGCCCCATACACTATATATAGTGGATATGTACACTAGGACTGACTGTCTGTCTTAATAGCAGACTGTACCAATCTGGGGAGGGTGGGACCAGGGGGGGGGGGGGCAGAGAAGCCCTGTTGACAGAGAGAGAGGAAGAGGAGGAAGAACAGGAGCGTTGAATCCGTTGGTGTCTGTCAGGTTTACAGTTCTGATCTGAGAGAGAGAGAGAGAGAGGGTGAGAGGGAGAGAGAGAGAGAGAGAGAGGGTGAGAGGGAGAGAGAGAGAGAGAGAGAGAGACAGAGACAGAGACAGAGACAGAGAGAGAGAGAGAGAGAGAGAGAGAGAGAGAGAGAGAGAGAGACAGAGACAGAGACAGAGACAGAGACAGAGACAGAGACAGAGAGAGAGTTGTATAAATAATGATAATCAATTAACAGGTATATTCTATTCTAACAGGTATATTCTATACTAACAGGTATATTCTATACTAACAGGTATATTCTATACTAACAGATATATTCTATACAAACAGGTATATTCTATACTAACATATATATTCTATAAAACATGTATATTCTATACTAACATATATATTCTATAAAACAGGTATATTCTATACTAACAGGTATATTCTATACTAACAGGTATATTCTATACTAACAGGTTCCACTAACATTCAGAAGAACAGTTGTTGGGTACTGTGTTGTTTGATACTGTGTTGTTGGGTACTGTGTTGTTGGGTACTGTGTTGTTGGGTACTGTGTTTGATACTGTGTTGTTGGATACTGTGTTGTTGGGTACTGTGTTGTTGGGTACTGTGTTGTTGGATACTGTGTTGTTGGGTACTGTGTTGTTGGGTACTGTGTTTGATACTGTGTTGTTGGATACTGTGTTGTTGGGTACTGTGTTGTTGGGTACTGTGTTGTTGGATACTGTGTTGTTGGATACTGTGTTTGATACTGTGTTGTTGGGTACTG
>NW_024059314.1:0-2500 GCF_016432855.1 Salvelinus namaycush | reverse complement strand
TGAGGAGCGGTTACATCACTGACCTGTGAGTACTTAGTGGAGCATCAACACACACACACACACACACACACACACACACACACACACACACACACACACACACACACACACACACACACACACACACGAAGACCTGAATGGCCCTGCTTGTGCTTTTCTGCATCTTTTGTGTCTCTCTCAGATGGCTGGTTACATATTTCAGTCTGTTACTCAGATGTGAGGCGATTAACCCTTCACTTACTGTCAGTACTGTTAACTTAATGTTAACCCAGTTTAATGTTAACCCAGTTTAATGTTTACCCAGTTTAATGTTTACCCAGTTTAATGTTTACCCAGTTTAATGTTAACTCAGTTTAATGTTAACTCAGTTTAATGTTAACTCAGTTTAATGTTAACTCAGTTTAATGTTAACCCAGTTTAATGTTTACCCAGTTTAATGTTTACCCAGTTTAATGTTAACTCAGTTTAATGTTAACTCAGTTTAATGTTAACCCAGTTTAATGTTAACCCAGTTTAATGTTAACCCAGTTTAATGTTAACTCAGTTTAATGTTAACTCAGTTTAATGTTAACTCAGTTTAATGTTAACTCAGTTTAATGTTAACCCAGTGTAATGTTAACCCAGTTTAATGTTAACCCAGTTTAATGTTAACCCAGTTTAATGTTAACCCAGTGTAATGTTAACCCAGTTTAATGTTAACCCAGTTTAATGTTAACTCAGTTTAATGTTAACCCAGTTTAATGTTAACCCAGTTTAATGTTAACCCAGTTTAATGTTAACTCAGTTTAATGTTAACCCAGTTTAATGTTAACCCAGTTTAATGTTAACCCAGTTTAATGTTAACCCAGTTTAATGTTAACCCAGTTTAATGTTAACCCAGTTTAATGTTAACCCATTTTAATGTTAACCCAGTTTAATGTTAACTCAGTTTAATGTTAACCCAGTTTAATGTTAACTCAGTTTAATGTTAACCCAGTTTAATGTTAACCCAGTTTAATGTTAACCCAGTTTAATGTTAACTCAGTTTAATGTTAACCCAGTTTAATGTTAACCCAGTTTAATGTTAACTCAGTTTAATGTTAACTCAGTTTAATGTTAACCCAGTTTAATGTTAACCCAGTTTAATGTTAACTCAGTTTAATGTTAACCCAGTTTAATGTTAACCCAGTTTAATGTTAACCCAGTTTAATGTTAACCCAGTTTAATGTTAACTCAGTTTAATGTTAACTCAGTTTAATGTTAACCCAGTTTAATGTTAACTCAGTTTAATGTTAACCCAGTTTAATGTTAACCCAGTGTAATGTTAACCCAGTGTAATGTTAACTCAGTTTAATGTTAACCCAGTTTAATATTAACCCAGTTTAATGTTAACTCAGTTTAATGTTAAACCAGTGTAATGTTAACCCAGTGTAATGTTAACCCAGTGTAATGTTAACTCAGTTTAATGTTAACCCAGTTTAATATTAACCCAGTTTAATGTTAACTCAGTTTAATGTTAAACCAGTGTAATGTTAACTCAGTTTAAAGTTAACCCAGTGTAATGTTAACCCAGTTTAATGTTAACCCAGTTTAATATTAACCCAGTTTAATATTAACCCAGTTTAATGTTAACTCAGTTTAATGTTAACTCAGTTTAATGTTAACTCAGTTTAATGTTAACTCAGTTTAATGTTAACTCAGTTTAATGTTAACCCAGTTTAATGTTAACTCAGTTTAATGTTAACTCAGTTTAATGTTAACCCAGTTTAATGTTAACCCAGTTTAATGTTAACTCAGTTTAATGTTAACCCAGTTTAATGTTAACTCAGTTTAATGTTAACCCAGTTTAATGTTAACTCAGTTTAATGTTAACTCAGTTTAATGTTAACTCAGTTTAATGTTAACCCAGTTTAATGTTAACTCAGTTTAATGTTAACTCAGTTTAATGTTAACTCAGTTTAATGTTAACCCAGTTTAATGTTAACCCAGTTTAATGTTAACTCAGTTTAATGTTAACCCAGTTTAATATTAACCCAGTTTAATGTTAACTCAGTTTAATGTTAACTCAGTTTAATGTTAACCCAGTTTAATGTTAACTCAGTTTAATGTTAACCCAGTTTAATGTTAACCCAGTTTAATGTTAACCCAGTTTAATGTTAACTCAGTTTAATGTTAACCCAGTTTAATGTTAACCCAGTTTAATGTTAACTCAGTTTAATGTTAACCCAGTTTAATGTTAACCCAGTTTAATGTTAACTCAGTTTAATGTTAACCCAGTTTAATGTTAACTCAGTTTAATGTTAACCCAGTTTAATGTTAACCCAGTTTAATGTTAACTCAGTTTAATGTTAACCCAGTTTAATGTTAACCCAGTTTATAATGTTAACTCAGTTTAATGTTTAACCCAGTTAATGTTAACTCAGTTTAATGTTACCAGTTTAATGTTAACCCAGTTTAATGTTAACCCAGTTTAATGTTAACTCAGTTTAATGTTAACCCAGTTTAATGTTAACCCAGTTTA
>NW_024059313.1:0-37631 GCF_016432855.1 Salvelinus namaycush | reverse complement strand
ACAGACCAGCTAGATCTATGTCCTATTATATTATGACAGACCAGCTAGATCTACTGTCTCTATTATATTATGACAGACCAGCTAGATCTACTAGTTCTATTATATTATGACAGACCAGCTAGATCTACTGTCTCTATTATATTATGACAGACCAGCTAGATCTACTGTCTCTATTATATTATGACAGACCAGCTAGATCTACTGTATCTATTATATTATGACAGACCAGCTAGATCTAATGTCTCTATTATATTATGACAGACCAGCTAGATCTACTGTCTCTATTATATGACAGACCAGCTAGATCTACTGTCTCTATTATATTATGACAGACCAGCTAGATCTAATGTCTCTATTATATTATGACAGACCAGCTAGATCTACAGTATCTATTATATTATGACAGACCAGCTAGATCTAATGTCTCTATTATATTATGACAGACCAGCTAGATCTACTGTCTCATTATATTATGACAGACCAGCTAGATCTACTGTCTCTTCAGACCAGCTAGATCTACTGTCTCTATTATATTATGACAGACAGTAGGATCTACTGGCATCCTATTATATTATGACAAGACCAGCTAGATCTATCAGTGTCTCTATTATATTATACAGAACCAGCTAGATCTACTGTCTCCTATTATATTATGACAGACCAGCTAGATCTACGTCTCTATTTAATTATACAGACCAGCTAGATCTACTGTCTCTATTATTTATGACAGACCAGCTAGATATACTGTCTCTATTATTTATGACAGACAGCTAGATCTACGCTCTATTATATTATGACAGACCAGCTAGATCTACTGTCTCTATTATATTATGACAGACCAGCTAGATCTATTCTCTATTATATTATGACAGACCAGCTAGATCTACAGTATCTATTATTATGACAGACCAGCTAGATCTACTGTCTCTATTATATTATGACAGACCAGCTAGATCTACTGTCTCTATTATATTATGACAGACCAGCTAGATCTATGTCTCTATTATATTATGCAACCAGCTAGATCTACTGTCTCTATTATATTATGACAGACCTAGATCTACTGTCTCTATTATATTATGACAGACCAGCTAGATCTACTGTCTCTATTATATTATGACAGACCAGCTAGATCTACTGTCTCTATTATAATGACAGACCAGCTAGATCTACTGCTCTATTATATTATGACAGACCAGCTAGATCTACTGTCTCTATTATATTATGACAGACCAGCTAGATCTACTGTCTCTATTATATTATGACAGACCAGCTAGATCTACTGTCTCTATTATATTATGACAGACCAGCTAGATCTACTCTCTATTATATTATGACAGACCAGCTAGATATACTGTCTCTATTATATTATGACAGACCAGCTAGATCTACTGTCTCTATTATATTATGACAGACCAGCTAGATCTACTGTCTCTATTATATTGAAAACCAGCTAGATCTACTGTCTCTATTATATTATGACAGACCAGCTAGATCTACTGTCTCTATTATATTATGACAGACCAGCTAGATCTACTGTCTCTATTATATTATGACAGACCAGCTAGATCTACTGTCTCTATTATATTATGACAGACAGGCTAGATCTACTGTCTCTATTAATTATACAGACCAGCTAGATCTAATGTCTCTATTATATTATGACAGACCAGCTAGATCTACTGTCTCTATTATATTATGACAGACCAGCTAGATCTACAGTCTCTATTATATTATGACAGACCAGCTAGATCTACTGTCTCTATTATATTATGACAGACCAGCTAGATCTACTGTCTCTATTATATTATGACAGACCAGCTAGATCTACTGTCTCTATTATATTATGACAGACCAGCTAGATCTACTGTCTCTATTATATTATGACAGACCAGCTAGATCTACTGTCTCTATTATATTATGACAGACCAGCTAGATCTACAGTCTCTATTATATTATGACAGACCAGCTAGATCTACTGTCTCTATTATATTATGACAGACCAGCTAGATCTAATGTCTCTATTATATTATGACAGACCAGCTAGATCTACTGTCTCTATTATATGACAGATCAGCTAGATCTACTGTCTCTATTATATTACAGATCAGCTAGATCTACTGTCTCTATTATATTATGACAGACCAGCTAGATCTACTGTCTCTATTATATTATGACAGACCAGCTAGATCTACAGTCTCTATTATATTATGACAGACCAGCTAGATCTACTGTCTCTATTATATTATGACAGACCAGCTAGATCTACTGTCTCTATTATATTATGACAGACCAGCTAGATCTACTGTCTCTATTATATTATGACAGACCAGCTAGATATACTGTCTCTATATATGACAGACCAGCTAGATCTACTATCTCTCTATTATATTATGACAGACCAGCTAGATCTACTGTCCTATTATATTATGACAGACCAGCTAGATCTACTGTCTCTATTATATATGACAGACCAGCTATATACTGTCTCTATTATATTATGACAGACCAGCTAGATCTACTGTCTCTATTATATGACAGACCAGCTAGATCTACTGTCTCTATTATATTATGACAGACCAGCTAGATCTATGTCTCTATTATATATGACAGACCAGCTAGATCTACTGTTCTATTATATATGACAGACCAGCTAGATCTACTGTCTCTATTATATTATGACAGACCAGCTAGATCTACTGTCTCTATTATATTATGACAGACCAGCTAGATCTACTGTCTCTATTATATTTTGACAGACCAGCTAGATCTACTGTCTCTATTATATTATGACAGACCAGCTAGATCTACTGTCTCTATTATATTATGACAGACCAGCTAGATCTACTGTCTCTATTATATTATGACAGACCAGCTAGATCTACAGTATCTATTATATTATGACAGACCAGCTAGATCTACTGTCTCTATTATATTATGACAGACCAGCTAGATCTACTGTCTCTATTATATTATGACAGACCAGCTAGATCTACTGTCTCTATTATATTATGACAGACCAGCTAGATCTACTGTCTCTATTATATTATGACAGACCAGCTAGATCTACATGTCTCTATTATATTATGACAGACCAGCTAGATCTACTGCCTCTATTATATTATGACAGACCAGCTAGATCTACTGTCATCTATTATATTATGACAGACCAGCTAGATCTACTGTCTCTATTATATAGTGACAGACCAGCTAGATCTACTGTCTCTATTATATTATGACAGACCACTAGATCTACTGTCTCTATTATATATGCAGACCAGCTAGATCTACATTATCTATTATTTAATGACAGACAGCAGATCTACTGTCTCTATTATATTATGACAGACAGCTAGATCTACTGTCTCTATATATTATGACAGACCAGCTAGATCTACTGTCTCTATTATATTATGACAGGACCAGCTAGATCTATTGTCTCTATTATATTATGACAGACCAGCTAGATCTAAACTGTCCTGCTATTATATTAATGACAGACCAGCTAGATCTACTGTCTCTATTATATTATGACAGACCAGCTAGATCTACAGTATCTATTATATTATGACAAGCCAGCTAGATCTACTGTCTCTATTATATTATGACAGACCAGCTAGATCTACTGTCTCTATTATATTATGACAGACCAGCTAGATCTAATGTCTCTATTATATATGACAGACCAGCTAGATCTACTGTCTCTATTATATTATGACAGACCAGCTAGATCTACTGTTCTATTATATTATGACAGACCAGCTAGATCTACTGTCTCTATTATATTATGACAGACCAGCTAGATCTACTGTCTCTATTATATTATGACAGACCAGCTAGATCTAATGTCTCTATTATATTATGACAGACCAGCTAGATCTACTGTCTCTATTATGACAGACCAGCTAGATCTACTGTCTCTATTATATTATGACAGACCAGCTAGATCTACTGTCTCTATTATATTATGACAGACCAGCTAGATCTACTGTCTCTATTATATTATGACAGACCAGCTAGATCTACTGTCTCTATTATATTATGACAGACCAGCTAGATCTACTGTCTCTATTATATTATGACAGACCAGCTAGATCTACTGTCTCTATTATATTATGACAGACCAGCTAGATCTACTGTCTCTATTATATTATGACAGACCAGCTAGATCTACAGTCTCTATTATTATGACAGACCAGCTAGATCTACTGTCTCTATTATATTATGACAGACCAGCTAGATCTACTGTCTCTATTATATTATGACAGACCAGCTAGATCTACTGTCTCTATTATATTATGACAGACCAGCTAGATCTACTGTCTCTATTATATTATGACAGACCAGCTAGATCTACTGCTCTATTATTTTATGACAGACCAGCTAAATCTACTGTCTCTATTATATTTTAAAAGACAAGCTAGATCTACTGATACTTTTATAGTATGACAGACCAGCTAGATCTACTGTCTATTATATTATGACAGACCAGCTAGATCTACTGTCTCTATTATATTATGACAGACCAGCTAGATCTACTGTCTCTATTATATTATGACAGACCAGCTAGATCTACATTCTCATTATTAGGACAGACCAGCTAGATCTATGTCTCATTCAATGATTGTGACAGACCAGCTAGATCTACTGTCTCTAATATTATATGACAGACCAGCTATATAGACTGTCTCCTATTATATTATGACAGACCAGCTAGATCTACTGTCTCTATTATATTATGACAGACCAGCTAGAACTACTGTCTCTATTATATTATGACAGACCAGCTAGATCTACTGTCTCTATTATATTATGACAGACCAGCTAGATATACTGTCTCAATTATATTATGACAGACCAGCTAGAACTACTGTCTCTATTATATATGACAGGTCAGCTAGATCTACTGTCTCTATTATATTATGACAGACCAGCTAGATCTACTGTCTCTATTTATTATGACAGACCAGCTAGATCTACTGTCTCTATTATATTATGACAGACCAGCTAGATCTACTGTCTCTATATATTATGACAGACCAGCTAGATCTACTGCTCTATTATATTATGACAGACCAGCTAGATCTACTGTCTCTATTATATTATGACAGACCAGCTAGATCTACTGTCTCTATTATATTATGACAGACCAGCTAGATCTACAGTCTCTATTATATTATGACAGACCAGCTAGATCTACTGTCTCATTATATTATGACAGACCAGCTAGATCTACTGTCTCTATTATATTATGACAGACCAGCTAGATCTACTGTCTCTATTATATTATGACAGACCAGCTAGATCTACTGTCTCTATTATATTATGACAGACCAGCTAGATCTACTGTCTCTATTATATTATGACAGACCAGCTAGATCTACTGTCTCTATTATATTATGACAGACCAGCTAGATCTACTGTCTCTATTATATTATGACAGACCAGCTAGATCTAATGTCTCTATTATATTATGACAGACCAGCTAGATCTACTGTCTCTATTATATTATGACAGACCAGCTAGATCTACTGTCTCTATATATTATGACCGACCAGCTAGATCTATTGTATCTATTATTTATACAAACCTACCTATATTACTGTCTCTAGTATATTAGGACAGACCCAGCCTAGATCTACTGTCCTCTATTATATTAGCACAGACCAGATAGATCTACAGTATCTATTATATATTGACAGGATCAGCTTAGCATCTACTGTCTCTATTATAATTATGACTCAGACGAGCTAGATCTACTGTCTCTATTTACTATTATGACAGACCAGCTAGATCTAATGTCCTTCTATTATATTATGACAGGACCACCTAGATCTACTTGTCTCTATTATATTATGGACAGACCAGCTAGATCTACATGTCTCTAATTATATTATAGACAGACAGCTAGAATCTAACTGTCTCTATTATATTATTGACAGACCAGCTAGATCTACTTGTCTCTATTATATTTATGACAGACCCAGGCTCGATCTATTGTCTTGCTATATATTTATGACAGACCACCTAGAATCTACTGTCTCTATTATATATGACAGATCCAGCTAAGATGCTACATGTCTCTATTAGAATTATGACAGACCAGCTAGATCTAATGTCTCTATTATATTATGACAGACCAGCTAGATCTACTGTCTCTATTATATTATGACAGACCAGCTAGATCTACTGTCCTCATTATATTATGACAGACCAGCTAGATCTACGTCTCTATTATATTATGACAGACCAGCTAGATCTACTGTCTCTATTATATTATGACAGACCAGCTAGATCTACTGTCTCTATATATTATGACAGACCAGCTAGATCTACTGTCTCTAATTATATTATGACAGACCAGCTAGATCTACGTATCTATTATATTATGACAGACCAGCTAGATCTACGTCTCTTATTATATTATGACAGACCAGCTAGATCTACTGTCTCTATTATATTATGACAGACCAGCTAGATCTACAACTGTCTTCTATTATATTATGACAGACCAGCTAGATCTACTGTCTCTATTATAATTATGACAGACCAGCTAGAATCTACTGCCTCTATTATATTATGACAGACCAGCTAGATCTACTGTCTCTATTATATTATGACAGACCAGCTAGATCTACTGTATCTATTATATTATGACAGACCAGCTAGATCTACTGTCTCTATTATATTATGACAGACCAGCTAGATCTACTGTCTCTATTATATTATGACAGACCAGCTAGATCTACTGTCTCTATTATATTATGACAGACCAGCTAGATCTACTGTCTCTATTATATTATGGACAGACCAGCTAGATCTACTGTCTCTATTATATTATGACAGACCAGCTAGATCTACTGTCTCTATTATATTATGACAGGACCAGCTAGATCTACTGTCTCTATTATATTATGACAGACCAGCTAGATCTACTGTCTCTATTATATTATGACAGACCAGCTAGATCTACTGTCTCTATTATATTATGACAGACCAGCTAGATATACTGTCTCTATTATATTATGACAGACCAGCTAGATCTACTGTCTCTATATATTATGACAGACCAGCTAGATCTACTGTCTCTATTATATTATGACAGACCAGCTAGATCTACTGTCTCTATTATATTATGACAGACCAGCTAGATCTACTGTCTCTATTATATTATGACAGACCAGCTAGATCTAATGTCTCTATTATATTATGACAGACCAGCTAGATCTACTGTCTCTATTATATTATGACAGACCAGCTAGATCTACTGTCTCTATTATATTATGACAGACCAGCTAGATCTACTGTCTCTATTATATTATGACAGACCAGCTAGATCTACTGTCTCTATTATATTATGACAGACCAGCTAGATCTACTGTCTCTATTATATTATGACAGACCAGCTAGATCTACTGTCTCTATTATATTATGACAGACCAGCTAGATCTACTGTCTCTATTATATTATGACAGACCAGCTAGATCTACTGTCTCTATTATATTATGACAGACCAGCTAGATCTACTGTCTCTATTATATTATGACAGACCAGCTAGATCTACTGTCTCTATTATATTATGACAGACCAGCTAGATCTACTGTCTCTATTATATTATGACAGACCAGCTAGATCTACGGTCTCTATATATATGACAGACCAGCTAGATCTACTGATCTATATATATGACAGACCAGCTAGATCTACTGTCTCTATTATATTATGACAGACCAGCTAGATCTACTGTCTCTATTATATTATGACAGACCAGCTAGATCTACTGTCTCTATTATATTATGACAGACCAGCTAGATCTACTGTCTCTATTATATTATGACAGACCAGCTAGATCTACAGTATCTATATATTATGACAGACCAGCTAGATCTACTGTCTCTATTATATTATGACAGACAGCTAGATCTACTGTATCTATTATATTATGACAGACCAGCTAGATCTACTGTCTCTATTATATTATGACAGACCAGCTAGATCTACTGTCTCTATTATATTATGACAGACCAGCTAGATCTACTGTCTCTATTATATTATGACAGACCAGCTAGATCTACTGTCTCTATTATATTATGACAGACCAGCTAGATCTACGGCTATTATAACCAGCTAGATACTGTCTCTATATATTATGACAGACCAGCTAGATCTACTGTCTCTATTATATTATGACAGACCAGCTAGATCTACTGTCTCTATTATATTATGACAGACCAGCTAGATCTACTGTCTCTATTATATTATGACAGACCAGCTAGATCTACTGTCTCTATTATATTATGACAGACCAGCTAGATCTACTGTCTCTATTATATTATGACAGACCAGCTAGATCTACTGTCTCTATTATATTATGACAGACCAGCTAGATCTACTGTCTCTATTATATTATGACAGACCAGCTAGATCTAATGTCTCTATTATATTATGACAGACCAGCTAGATTTACTGTCTCTATTATATTATGACAGACCAGCTAGATCTACTGTCTCTATTATATTATGACAGACCAGCTAGATCTACTGTCTCTATTATATTATGACAGACCAGCTAGATCTAATGTCTCTATTATATTATGACAGACCAGCTAGATCTACTGTCTCTATTATATTATGACAGACCAGCTAGATCTACTGTCTCTATTATATTATGACAGACCAGCTAGATCTACTGTCTCTATTATATTATGACAGACCAGCTAGATCTACTGTCTCTATTATATTATGACAGACCAGCTAGATCTACTGTCTCTATTATATTATGACAGACCAGCTAGATCTACTGTCTCTATTATATTATGACAGATCAGCTAAGATCTACTGTCTCTATTATATTATGACAGACCAGCTAGATCTACTGTCTCTATTATATTATGACAGACCAGCTAGATCTACTGTCTCTATTATATTATGACAGACCAGCTAGATCTACTGTCTCTATTATATTATGACAGACCAGCTAGATCTACTGTCTCTATTATATTATGACAGACCAGCTAGATCTACTGTCTCTATTATATTATGACAGACCAGCTAGATCTACTGTCTCTATTATATTATGACAGACCAGCTAGATCTACTGTCTCTATTATATTATGACAGACCAGCTAGATCTACTGTCTCTATTATATTATGACAGACCAGCTAGATCTACTGTCTCTATTATATTATGACAGACCAGCTAGATCTACTGTATCTATTTATATTATGACAGACCAGCTAGATCTAATGTCTCTATTATATTATGACAGACCAGCTAGATCTACTGTCTCTATTATATTATGACAGACCAGCTAGATCTACTGTCTCTATTATATTATGACAGACCAGCTAGATCTACTGTATCTATTCTGAGATATACTGTCTCTATTATGACAGACCAGCTAGATCTACTGTCTCTATTATATTATGACAGACCAGCTAGATCTACTGTCTCTATTATATTATGACAGACCAGCTAGATCTACTGTCTCTATTATATTATGACAGACCAGCTAGATCTACTGTCTCTATTATATTATGACAGACCAGCTAGATCTACTGTCTCTATTATATTATGACAGACCAGCTAGATCTACTGTCTCTATTATATTATGACAGACCAGCTAGATCTACTGTCTCTATTATATTATGACAGACCAGCTAGATCTACTGTCTCTATTATATTATGACAGACCAGCTAGATCTACTGTCTCTATTATATTATGACAGACCAGCTAGATCTACTGTCTCTATTATATTATGACAGACCAGCTAGATCTACTGTCTCTATTATATTATGACAGACCAGCTAGATCTACTGTCTCTATTATATTATGACAGACCAGCTAGATCTACTGTCTCTATTATATTATGACAGACCAGCTAGATCTACTGTCTCTATATATTATGACAGACCACCTAGATCTACTGTCTCTATTATATTATGACAGACCAGCTAGATCTACAGTATCTATTATATTATGACAGACCAGCTAGATCTAATGTCTCTATTATATTATGACAGACCAGCTAGATCTACTGTCTCTATTATATTATGACAGACCAGCTAGATCTACTGTCTCTATTATATTATGACAGACCAGCTAGATCTACTGTCTCTATTTATATTATGACAGACCAGCTAGATATACTGTCTCTTATTATATTATGACAGACCAGCTAGATCTACTGTCTCTATTATATTATGACAGACCAGCTAGATCTACATGTCTCTATTATATTATGACAGACAGCTAGATCTACTGTCTCTATTATATTATGACAGACAGCTAGATCTACTGTCTCTATTATATTATGACAGACCAGCTAGATCTAATGTCTCTATTATATTATGACAGACCAGCTAGATCTACTGTCTCTATTATATATGACAGACCAGCTAGATCTACTGTCTCTATTATATTATGACAGACCAGATAGATCTACATGTCTCTATATATTATGACAGACCAGCTAGATCTACTGTCTCTATTATATTATGACAGACCAGCTAGATCTACTGTCTCTATTATATTATGACAGACCAGCTAGATCTACTGTCTCTATTATATTATGACAGACCAGCTAGATCTACTGTCTCTATTATATTATGACAGACCAGCTAGATCTACTGTCTCTATTATATTATGACAGACCAGCTAGATCTACATGTCTCTATTATATTATGACAGACCAGCTAGATCTACTGTCTCTATTATATTATGACAGACCAGCTAGATCTACTGTCTCTATTATATTATGACAGACCAGCTAGATCTACTGTCTCTATTATATTATGACAGACCAGCTAGATCTACTGTCTCTATTATATTATGACAGACCAGCTAGATCTACTGTCTCTATTATATTATGACAGACCAGCTAGATCTACTGTCTCTATTATATTATGACAGACCAGCTAGATCTACTGTCTCTATTATATTATGACAGACCAGCTAGATCTACTGTCTCTATTATATTATGACAGACCAGCTAGATCTACTGTCTCTATTATATTATGACAGACCAGCTAGATCTACTGTCTCTATTATATTATGACAGACCAGCTAGATCTACTGTCTCTATTATATTATGACAGACCAGCTAGATCTACTGTCTCTATTATATTATGACAGACCAGCTAGATCTACTGTCTCTATTATATTATGACAGACCAGCTAGATCTACATGTCTCTATTATATTATGACAGACCAGCTAGATCTACTGTCTCTATTATATTATGACAGACCAGCTAGATATACTGTCTCTATTATATTATGACAGACCAGCTAGATCTACTGTCTCTATTATATTATGACAGACCAGCTAGATCTACTGTCTCTATTATATTATGACAGACCAGCTAGATCTACTGTCTCTATTATATTATGACAGACCAGCTAGATCTACTGTCTCTATTATATTATGACAGACCAGCTAGATCTACTGTCTCTATTATATTATGACAGACCAGCTAGATCTACTGTCTCTATTATATTATGACAGACCAGCTAGATCTACTGTCTCTATTATATTATGACAGACCAGCTAGATCTACAGTATCTATTATATTATGACAGACCAGCTAGATCTACTGTATCTATTATATTATGACAGACCAGCTAGATCTACTGTCTCTATTATATTATGACAGACCAGCTAGATCTACTGTCTCTATTATATTATGACAGATCAGCTAGATCTACTGTCTCTATTATATTATGACAGACCAGCTAGATCTACAGTATCTATTATATTATGACAGACCAGCTAGATCTACTGTCTCTATTATATTATGAAAGACCAGCTAGATCTAATGTCTCTATTATATCATGACAGACCAGCTAGATCGAATGTCTCTATTATATTATGACAGACCAGCTAGATCTACTGTCTCTATTATATTATGACAGACCAGCTAGATCTACAGTATCTATTATATTATGACAGACCAGCAAGATCTACTGTCTCTATTATATTATGACAGACCAGCTAGATATACTGTCTCTATTATATTTTGACAGACCAGCTAGATCTATTGTCTCTATTTTATTATGACAAAACAGCTAGATCTACTGTCTCTATTATATTATGACAGACCAGCTAGATCTACAGTATCTATTATATTATGACAGGCCAGCTAGATCTACTGTCTCTATTATATTATAACAGACCAGCTAGATCTACAGTATCTATTATATTATGACAGACCAGCTAGATCTACTGTCTCTATTATATTATGACAGATCAGCTAGATCTACAGTATCTATTATATTATGACAGACCAGCTAGATCTACTGTCTCTATTATATTATGAAAGACCAGCTAGATATACTGTCTCTATTATATCATGACAGACCAGCTAGATCGAATGTCTCTATTATATTATGACAGACCAGCTAGATCTACTGTCTCTATTATATTATGACAGATCAGCTAGATCTACTGTCTCTATTATATTATGACAGACCAGCTAGATCTACAATATCTATTATATTATGACAGACCAGCAAGATCTACTGTCTCTATTATATTATGACAGACCAGCTAGATTGAATGTCTCCATTATATTATGACAGATCAGCTAGATCTACTGTCTCTATTATATTATGACAGACCAGCTAGATCTATTGTCTCTATTATATTATGACAAACCAGCTAGATTTACTGTCTCTATTATATTATGACAGACCAGCTAGATCTACTGTCTCTATTATATTATGACAGACCAGATAGATCTACAGTATCTATTATATTATGACAGACCAGCTAGATCTACTGTCTCTATTACATTATGACAGACCAGCTAGATCTAATGTCTCTATTATATTATGAAAGACCAGCTAGATCTACTGTCTCTATTATATCATGACAGACCAGCTAGATCGAATGTCTCTATTATATTATGACAGACCAGCTAGATCTACTGTCTCTATTATATTATGACAGATCAGCTAGATCTACTGTCTCTATTATATAATGACAGACCAGCTAGATCTACAGTATCTATTATATTATGACAGACCAGCAAGATCTACTGTCTCTATTATATTATGACAGACCAGCTAGATTGAATGTCTCCATTATATTATGACAGATCAGCTAGATCTACTGTCTCTATTATATTATGACAGACCAGCTAGATCTACTGTCTCTATTACATTATGACAGACCAGCTAGATCTAATGTCTCTATTATATTATGACAGACCAGCTAGATATACTGTCTCTCTTTTTTTTTTTTTTTTTTTTTTTTTTCTTTTTTTTTTGGGTGGATCAGCTTAATATTGCGGAAAGAATGTTGCTTCCAATGTAATTGTCTGCATCATTTCCAATCCCCCATATTTTTTTGGGTAAATATATATATCCATACACGCATGCATACATATATACATATATACATACACATACCTATATAGACATACATACTTTTTTAAAGAATATACCTTTATTATTATTCCCCGCAACCCTACCACCGCTCCCCCAATTGGAGTAAACTAATAAACACTTCTGCTTTTACCTTCAATTTATACATCTTATACCTATTTTACAGACACAGACTACTTTATAATAGTTCTCTCTTGTTTGTTCTTAGTCCTTCCTCTATTTCTGTTGTCCATCCAATTTTATTTCCACTTGTAACTGTGCTATTTCACAAAAGCTCCGCACCTATACACATTTCACAGATCCCGTATGCCCTACATTGTTTATCTTGTTATTAGTCCCACCCTTCAGTTCCACTCAACCCTTCCCATCTATCTTCCAACATCATCCATTTCGGATTTTTATTTGCCATATATTTTTCAACTGTGCTGTGATGCTTCACAAAAGATTTGAACCTTCCTATTCTCATAGCTTCTACAGATTGTAAATTAAAAATAAACATTTTTGCTAAAATAATTATTATATTATTGATTGATTGACTATGGCTTTTCAAATCCCCCAGTATTGCTATCTGTAGCGTTAGTTCTAGGCAAATGTTGCAATTCTTCAGCCATTCCTGGACCTGTGACCAAAAACGAGCTACATATGGACAATACCAAAATAAATGATCTAATGACTCTGCCTCCTCACAACAGAATCTGCAGAGCTGGGAAGATTGTATACCCCATATATATAACATTCTATTAGTTGCAAGAATTTTGTACAGTAATTTAAATTGAAAAATTCGAAGTTTTGAATCCGGCGTTGTTTTACGTATCAATTCATAAACCATGTGCCATGGAATGGGTACATCGAAAATCTCTTCCCAACTATTTTGCAATTTATATGGCACAGCTGTCAGTTTTTTGGTCCTTAAATGAAATTGGTATATGTTTTTATTTATCACACTTTTCTTTAACCATTTATGTTCTTTAATACAGGGCCGACATACAAGTTCCTTACTTTTTTCCCCTTCTACTTGCCTCTTCCATTTTTGTGGTAATGCTGCAATTAATTGGTTGTAATTTTGGGTAGAGCAGACATTTCCATATGTCTGTGTTAGCTGCATGTGTGACATAACTCCACCAGTCCTATTTATGATATCATTCACAAAAATTATACCTTTTTTAAACATTTCTTCGATAAATACAGTTTTTTTATCAATTACTATATTTGAATTTAACCACAATATTTGTTGTACTATTTGTTCCGTCCTTTCAGGTGGATTAAACTGAAATTGCAACCAACTTTCTAAGGCTTGTTTAAAAAATAAGGATATTTTGGAGATTATTTCCTTTTCAAACAACCGAAGTGAGCAGGTGTAATCTGAATAAAGGGAAAAAGGCCCTTCTTGAACATAGGATGAGACATTCGTACCAATTTACTAGAGAACCAGTTTGGATTTAAGTATAACTTTTGTATGACTGATGCCTTTAGTGAGAGGTCTAATGCTTTAATATTTAATAATTTCTGCCCTCCGAATTCATATTCGTTATATAAATAGGCCCTTTTAATTTTATCTGGCTTGCCGTTCCAAATAAAATGGAATATTTTTTGTTCATATAATTTAAAAAGCAGGTCACTAGGTGTAGGCAAAACCATAAGCAAATAGGTAAACTGTGATATGACTAAAGAGTTAATCAGGGTGATTTTTCCACAAATAGACAAGTATTTTCCTTTCCATGGTAGCAAGATCTTATCTATTTTTGCTAACTTTCTATAAAAATTTATTGGAGTGAGATCATTTCTTTCTTTTGGGATTTTTATACCGAGTATGTCCACATCTCCGTCAGACCATTTAATTGGTAAACTACATGGCAATATAAAATGTGTATTTTTTAGTGATCCAATACGTAATATGGTACATTTATCATAATTTGGTTTTAATCCAGAGAGGATAGCAAAGGTATCTAGATCCTCTATGAGGCCGTGGAGAGACTCTAGTTGTGGTTTTAAAAGAAAACATGAATCATCAGCGTACAATGACACCTTAGTTTTTAAGCCACGGATTTCTAATCCATTAATATTAATGTTTGATCTAATTTTAACAGCTAACATTTCGATGGCAATAATAAATAGATATGCCGATAGTGGACAACCTTGTTTTACTCCTCTAGATAGTTTAAAACTTTCTGAGATGTAGCCATTATTTACTATTTTACACCTAGGGTTACTATACATAATTTTAACCCATTTTATAAGAGATTCCCCAAAATTGAAATATTCTAGGCATTTATATATAAACTCCAGTCGTACTTTATCAAAAGCCTTTTCAAAATCAGCTATGAAAACCAGACCTGGTGTCCCCGATATTTCATAGTGTTCTATTGTTTCCAGTACTTGCCTTATATTATCTCCAATGTATCGTCCATGTAAAAAACCTGTCTGATTAGGATGAATAATATCTGACAAAACTTTTTTTATTCTATGCGCCAAGCATTTTGCTAGGATTTTTGCATCACAACACTGAAGTGTAAGAGGTCTCCAATTTTTTAATTGGACTGGATCTTTATATATACCACTTGGGTCCTGTTTCAGTAATAACGATATCAGACCTTCTTGTTGCGTGTCTGATAATCTACCATTTATATAGGAGTGGTTAAAACAAGCTAATAATGGTCCTTTGAGTATATCAAAAAAAGTTTTGTATACTTCCACTGGTATGCCATCCAGCCCTGGAGTTTTCCCATCCTTAAAGGCCCCAATTGCATCAAGCAGTTCCTCCTCTGTAATTTGGCCTTCACATGAGTCTTTCTGTACAGATGTTAACCTCTAACGAGCCTCAACCCCGGATCCGGGATCACCCCCCACCCCCCCCACACTGATTAGCATCGCTAGCATAGCGTCACAATTAAATAGTAGCATCTAAATATCATTAAATCACAAGTCCAAGCCACCTAATGAAAGATACAGATCTTGTGAATAAAGCCACCATTTCAGATTTTTAAAATGTTTTACAGGGAAGACACAATATGTAAATCTATTAGCTAACCACGTTAGCAAAGGACACGATTTTTTTACTCCCAACAGCTTTTTCCTGCGTCAGTAGCTATCACTAATTCGACTAAATAAAAATATATATAGCCACTAACCAAGAAACAACTTCATAATATGACAGTCTGATAACATATTTATGGTATAGCATAGTTTTTTTTTGGAAAAATGTGCATTTTTCAGGTATAAATCACAGTTCTACATTGCAGCTGCAATCTGAAATAGTGCTGACCCAGCCAGAACAATTACAGAGACCAACGTCATATAAAGAATTACTCATCTTAAAACATTTCAGAAAAATACACAGCGTACAGATATTGAAAGCCCAACATCTGGTGAATCCAAACAATATTTCAGATTTATTAAATGTTTTATAACGAAAACAAAATGTAGCGCTAAATTAGCATAGCTATACCAGGCAGATTCGGCTAGGCGCCCACGGCCAGTTCACATGCACAACAGATATGATATAACATCGTAAATTGGGTCTTACTATGGCTGATCTTTCATCAGAATGTTGATCAAAGTGTCCTTTGTCAAGATGAGTCGTTGGTTCCGTTCAGAAATCTTCCTTTCCCACTCCATTTAGCACAGGTACCGGTCGAGTGGCACGGATCTCTCAAATGTAAATAAATTGTGACAACGGAACACCGCAAAACTCCCAAAAAAATTCAAATAATCTGATTAAACTATATTGAAAAAACATACATTACGATGATATGGTCACATGTATCAAACAAAATTCGACACGGAGATAGTTTTCATCCATAACGCCAGCAAAACAGTACACAATCGCAGCTCCAACTCGTGCGAATCAGCAAACCGGAAGTTGTCGGTCACGCCAAAGAAATAGGTCTTATTTCACGTCAGTACCAGATAAACAAAGAATTTCTCCTCTGACGTCCTCTTGACACCCAGAGGAAGGCGAATGAGGTGTGTTTCGGGTCATAGGGGGCACGACTATATATAGGCAGAGCTTTGAAGCCAGCATAACACATCTTGATTTTATGTTCTTGGTCATGGAAAGTGCTGTGAAATGACTTCTGTATCACTCAGAGACAAAATTGAAACGGTTTTAGAAACTAGAGATTGTTTTCTTTCCAATGGTATTATTTATATGCATGTAGTAAGAGCAATAATTGAATAAGAGGCAGTTTAATCTGTAGAGCAAATTATGCTAATGGGAAAATAGCACCCCCTGTATTCTCAAGAAGTTAATTTTTATTATTAATAGGAAAAAAATCCATACAATTAGTTTCAGTTAGTGGAGATGGAAGAGCCTGAAACGAAAACATATTCTTAAAGTACTTTACTTCCTCTTTCAAAATATCATTTGGTGAATCATGCGTGACTCCATCATTTGTAACAAGTTTTAATACATTTTTTTTGGTAGCATTTCTATATTGAAGATTGAAAAAGAATTTGGTGCATTTTTCCCCATATTCCATCCAGTTCGCTTTATTTTTATAATATATTACACTGGATCTTTCTTGAATAAGTTCCTCCATTTCTTTTTGTTTTTCCTCTAACTTATTCTGTGCCTCTATGGTACTGTTTTTATTGCTATCTAACTGTACTGTTAGTCCTTCAATTTCCTTTGTTAATATGGACTCTTTTGATCTAAATTCCCTTTGTTTTATAGATGAGTACTGAATTGCATGGCCTCTAAAGGCACACTTAAAAGTGTCCCATACAATAAGGGGATCTGCTGTACCTATGTTATGTCTGAAAAAGTCAGTTATAAAATCTTCTGTCCTAGTTCTAAACAATTTATCATCTAGTAGACTTTGATTAAATTTCCAATATCCTCGCCCACGTGGAAATTCTGTAAGAGAAATATATATGCCAATTATGTGATGATCCGACCGCATTCTGTCCCCTATCAACACTTTTTTAACTTTTGGTGCCAGAGAGAATGGTATAAGAAAGTAGTCAATACGACTAGCTTGATTCAGCCTCCGCCATGTATATCTCACTAAATCAGGGTATTTAAGTCTCCATATATCCACTAATTCCAATATATCCATGACATTCATGATTTCCTTAAGTGCCTGAGGGTGATAGTTTGTAGTGTGATTTCCTTTCCGGTCTATAGAGGTATTTAAGACCGTATTAAAATCTCCCACTATAATAATAGAGTCTAGTGTTGCTTGTAGAGTTGATAAATTCTTATATATATTTTCAAAGAAGCTTGGATCATCATTATTCGGACCGTATAGGTTAACAAGCCATATTTGTTTATTGTCCAATAACATATTTAAAATAATCCATCTACCTTGAGGATCTGTTTGGACAATTTGCACATTTGGATCAAAATTATTGTTAATTAAAACCATCACCCCTTTTGAATTTCTTTGCCCATGGGAGAAATATATTTTGCCCCCCCAGTTCTTTTTCCACAAAACTTCATCTAAAACTGTTGAATGGGTTTCCTGTAAACAATAGATATTATAATCCTTCTCTTTTAGCCAGGTAAATACTGATCGTCTTTTCTTATTATCTGCTAAGCCATTACAATTGTAACTGGCTATACTTATTTCACCACTTACCATAATGAGACACACCTTTCATTCTTTTAATCAGAATATATTTTTGTAAACGTACTATTAAAAAGTAACATAATGATTGAGTGTCTATATAGTTGTACCATGATATTTGCATTTCTACTAAGTAAACCTCCAATTGGTCCCTACTATTCCACCCGCTAAAAGGCCTCATCTCGAGATGGCTTGTCATCCCAATGCCCGGTAGACCACCCTCGACCCCCTGTATCCCATAGCCCTGAACCGACTGGGATCCATTCTTTGAAAAGAGCATACAGTGCCATTTACCGAATTGAAGAAGATCAATTACCATATGCATTTCCATTGCCCTCACCTCGATTTGTATTATATATATCTGTGGATCATCCTCTATTGTCCCTAACATCTTTTACTTCTTCCTTCGCAACAGTTGTGGGATACACACATACACCCACACACACTCAGCCCTTACCCCCACACAACCATAAGCTCACTTTCTCAACAATTGCACCATCCCAGAGCCCAACTCAAGATGGGTCATGATTTACAAATGCACTTGCAGTTGCAGCTGCATGAGAAGGCCTGCAAGACCGCACAAAAAATTAGCAAAAATTGAGAGATTTATTTACCATTGTCATATCCTAGATAATGGAGGTCAAATGTACACCTTATTCCTGAAACACCCACAATACGGCCACCCGTCATGACCATGTCCCCACGCATCTCCATGCAGTCCGACTTTGATTTTGTGCCGCCAGGGCCACAATAATATAATATACCCCCTCTCTGAATGTCCGAGTGTGACCCCCTCCCCATGGGTTACTGCAGCTAGTGTTGCCAGCACTGCCACTGCCTGGGTGGGGGCACCCCACCGGAATCCCCACCGGCTAGGTACAAGGTCGTCATGGTTCTCATTAGCAGCTTTGAGAATTTCCTTGTATATTATGCTCTCCCTTTATGGGGCTTTGGCTTTGCAGGACCAACCCTGCCAAGCAGGCTCAGAATCTTGAGGGGGGAATCAGAATCAGAATCTCAGAATCTTGAGGTCTCTGACCTCATTTTAGCTGCATACAGACCGCTTACAGCGGGCACATATAACAGTTAGGGACTTCTCCTTAGTATCTGGGTCATTCAGGTGGGTGTCTAGGGTATAGTGCCATGGACCGTACCATTAAAATAGGATAATAAATAATTAGATATAATTTATTTTAAAAATGTAGTTCCCCATGATAGGACAATAAATAAATAAGACGTATAATTCATTATAAAAGTATATCCATCATCTTAACAACATTGAAAGCCCTCTCATACCCGGCTCACAGCAATACATTGGCTCTGGGATATGCAACCATTTCATTACTCACTCACTCAACTTTCCAAACATAACAAATAAAATAAAAAATAAACACAAACCATACCATCCACACATACTGTGCCTTCTGTTTACTTAGTTTTTATCTTCACTATGTTGAATTAGTGCTTGTGTGTTCAATTAGTTATATGTGAAGATTTATAGAAAAGCTATATTTTTTATTGTATTGTTACAATCAGTAACCGGGCTTGAATTGTGTTTATTTCCCTCGTCTATGAGAACGTTGTAATTTTTAAAATAACCATGGAGTAGTCTTTGTGTCTCTGAACAACTGGTTATCAATATATAGTTTATCAACGACGAGAGCTACTCGTTTCGCTTTTAATCTATTTTCTTTGAAAATTGGATACAGAACTTTGCGCCGTTCTGCAATTTCCTTCGGAAACTGATCATTCATGCCAATTTTGGTCCCAGCAAGTCTTTTACCCAGGCTTTTAACCATTATTTTATCTTTAAATGAAGCAAATTTGGCAACGATTGGGCGTTCGTACCTCTGCCCTCTCTGTCCGAAGCGGTGAACGCGTTCAAGTTGGATTTTGTCGATAACTTCGCGTGGATTCTGAAGCGCTGTAAGGAGGAATTCTCTAACTATAGATTCAGGAACTTCTCCTTCTTTTTCTTGGATACCTGTAAGTACCAAATTCTCTCTCATGGATCTAGTTTGTATGTCCAGTAAGGTTTCTTTCAGAACGGTGTTCTCCTTTTTAATTCCATTCATTTCGGTTTCAATCTTATTGACTGTCCCTTTTAGCGCGTGTGTTTGCTTCTCCAATGTTGCAGCTTTTTCATCACTCATCTCTAGGCTTGCCTTCAACTCTTTTATATCCTTACTAACTAATTCAAGTATACCCAGTTTGTCATTTATTGATTTTAACAGATCGGTTTCGACCTTTACCATTCCCGGTGGTGAGAATATTAAATCATCAGTGTCTGTAGAAGAGTACACGTTTTCGTTTTGTAATCGGTTCCCCTGTCTTACTCTCCGTCATGTTTGGTTGTTGCCTGTTTTCGTAATATTTGTCGATAAATGTCTCTAGTTTTAGGATTTGTTTTGTGTTATTGTCCAGATTGAAGGTTATCACTCATCCAGATTAAGTAGTGCTAATATTTTAGTCTAATTTAGCAGATATTTCGAATATTATGTTTTATCTTGAGGTGCTCTACATAAATCCCTTCAGTCCGCCATTACCCTTACGTTACCTTTACGTCATACGTCAGCATGACTGTCTCTCTCTATACTGTCTCTCTTATATAATGACAGACCAGCTAGATCTACTGCCTCTATTATATTATGACAGACCAGCTAGATCTACTGTCTCTATTATATTATGACAGACCAGCTAGATCTACTGTCTCTATTATATAAATATCAGACCATCTAGATATACTGTCTCTATTATATTATGACAGACCAGCTAGATCTACTGTCTCTATTATATTATGACAGACCACCTAGATCTACTGTCTCTATTATATTATGACAGACCAGCTAGATCTACAGTATCTATTATATTATGACAGACCAGCTAGATCTACTGTCTCTATTATATTATGACAGACCAGCTAGATCTACATGATCTATTATATTATGACAGACCAGCAAGATCTACTGTCTCTATTATATTATGACAGACCAGCTAGATCTACTGTCTCTATTATATTACGACAGACCAGCTAGATCTATTGTCTCTATTATATTTTGACAGACCAGCTAGATCTATTGTCTCTATTATATTATGACAAACCAGCTAGATCTACTGTCTCTATTATATTATGACAGACCAGCTAGATCTACTGTCTCTATTATATTATGACAGACCAGATAGATCTACAGTATCTATTATATTATGACAGGCCAGCTAGATATACTGTCTCTATTATATTATGACAGACCAGCTAGATCTACTGTCTCTATTACATTATGACAGACCAGCTAGATATACTGTCTCTATTATATAATGACAGACCAGCTAGATCTACTGCCTCTATTATATTATGACAGACCAGCTAGATCTACTGTCTCTATTATATTATGACAGACCAGCTAGATATACTGTCTCTATTATATTATGACAGACCAGCTAGATCTACTGTCTCTATTATATTATGACAGACCACCTAGATCTACTGTCTCTATTATATTATGACAGACCAGCTAGATCTACAGTATCTAATATATTATGACAGACCAGCTAGATCTAATGTCTCTATTATATTATTACAGACCAGCTAGATCTACTGTCTCTATTATATTATGACAGACCAGCTAGATATACTGTCTCTATTATATTATGACTGAACAGCTAGATCTACTGTCTCTATTATATTACGACAGACCAGCTAGATCTACTGTCTCTATCATATTATGACAGACCAGCTAGATCTAATGTCTCTATTTTATTATGACAAAACAGCTAGATCTACTGTCTCTATTATATTATGACAGACCAGCTAGATCTACAGTATCTATTATATTATGACAGACCAGCTAGATCTACTGTCTCTATTATATTATGACAGAGCAGCTAGATCTACATTATCTATTATATTATGACAGACCAGCAAGATCTACTGTCTCTATTATATTATGACAGACCAGCTAGATCTACTGTCTCTATTATATTATGACAGACCAGCTAGATCTATTGTCTCTATTATATTATGACACACCAGCTAGATATACTTTCTCTATTATATTATGACAGACCAGCTAGATCTACTGTCTCTATTATATTATGACAGAGCAGCTAGATGTACAGTATCTATTATATTATGACAGACCAGCTAGATCAACAGTATCTATTATATTATGACAGACCAGCTAGATCTACTGTCTCTTTTATATTATGACAGACCAGCTAGATAACTATCTCTATTATATTATGACAGGCCAGCTAGATCTACTGTCTCTATTATATTATGACAGAGCAGCTAGATGTACAGTATCTATTATATTATGACAGACCAGCTAGATCAACAGTATCTATTATATTATGACAGACCAGCTAGATCTACTGTCTCTTTTATATTATGACAGACCAGCTAGATAACTATCTCTATTATATTATGACAGGCCAGCTAGATCTACTGTCTCTATTATATTATGACAGACCAGCTAGATCTACTGTCTCTATTATATTATGACAGACCAGCTAGATATACTGTCTCTATTATATTATGACACACCAGCTAGATCTACTGTCTCTATTACATTATGACAGACCAGCTAGATATACTGTCTCTATTATATTATGACAGACCAGCTAGATATACTGTCTCTATTATACAATGACAGACCAGCTAGATCTACTGCCTCTATTATATTATGACAGAGCAGCTAGATGTACAGTATCCATTATATTATGACAGACCAGCTAGATCTACTGTCTCTATTACATTATGACAGACCAGCTAGATCTAATGTATCTATTATATAATGACAGACCAGCTAGATCTAATGTATCTATTATAAAATGACAGACCAGCTAGATCTACTGCCTCTATTATATTATGACAGAACAGCTAGATCTAATGTCTCTATTACATTATGACAGACCAGCTAGATCTAATTTCTCTACTATATTATGACAGACCAGCTAGATCTACTGTCTCTATTATATTATGACAGACCAGCTAGATCTACTGTCTCTATTATATTATGACAGACCAGCTAGATCTACAGTATCTATTATATTATGACAGACCAGCTAGATCTACTGTCTCTATTATATTATGACAGACCAGCTAGATCTACATTATCTATTATATTATGACAGACCAGCAAGATCTACTGTATCTATTATATTATGACAGACCAGCTAGATCTACTGTCTCTATTATATTATGACAGACCAGCTAGATCTATTGTCTCTATTATATTTTGACAGACCAGCTAGATCTATTGTCTCTATTATATTATGACAAACCAGCTAGATCTACTGTCTCTATTATATTATGACAGATCAGCTAGATCTACTGTCTCTATTATATTATGACAGACCAGCTAGATCTACCGTATCTATTATATTATGACAGGCCAGCTAAATCTACTGTCTCTATTATATTATGAAAGACCAGCTAGATCTACTGTCTCTATTATATCATGACAGACCAGCTAGATCTAATGGCTCTATTATATTATGACAGACCAGCTAGATCTACTGTCTCTATTATATTATGAAAGACCAGCTAGATCTACTGTCTCTATTATATCATGACAGACCAGCTAGATCGAATGTCTCTATTATATTATGACAGACCAGCTAGATCTACTGTCTCTATTATATTATGACAGATCATTTAGATCTACTGTCTCTATTATATTATGACAGACCAGCTAGATCTACAGTATCTATTATATTATGACAGACCAGCAAGATCTACTGTCTCTATTATATTATGACAGACCAGCTAGATTGAATGTCTCCATTATATTATGACAGATCAGCTAGATCTACTGTCTCTATTATATTATGACAGACCAGCTAGATCTATTGTCTCTATTATATTATGACAAACCAGCTAGATTTACTGTCTCTATTATATTATGACAGACCAGCTAGATCTACTGTCTCTATTATATTATGACAGACCAGATAGATCTACAGTATCTATTATATTATGACAGGTCAGCTAGATCTACTGTCTCTATTATATTATGACAGACCAGCTAGATCTACTGTCTCTATTACATTATGACAGACCAGCTAGATTTACTGTCTCTATTATATTATGACAGACCAGCTAGATCTACTGTCTCTATTATATTATGACAGACCAGATAGATCTACAGTATCTATTATATTATGACAGGTCAGCTAGATCTACTGTCTCTATTATATTATGACAGACCAGCTAGATCTACTGTCTCTATTACATTATGACAGACCAGCTAGATCTAATGTCTCTATTATATTATGACAGACCAGCTAGATATACTGTCTCTCTTATATAATGACAGACCAGCTAGATCTACTGCCTCTATTATATTATGACAGACCAGCTAGATCTACTGTCTCTATTATATTATGACAGACCAGCTAGATCTACTGTCTCTATTATATTATGACAGACCAGCTAGATCTACTGTCTCTATTATATTATGACAGACCAGCTAGATCTACAGTATCTATTATATAATGACAGACCAGCTAGATCTACTGCCTATATTATATTATGACAGACCAGCTAGATCTAATGTCTCTATTACATTATGACAGACCAGCTAGATCTAATGTCTCTATTATATTATGGCAGACCAGCTAGATCTACTGTCTCTATTATATAATGACAGCACAGCTAGATCTATTGTCTCTATTATATTATGACACACCAGCTAGATCTACTGTCTCTATTATATTATGACAGACCAGCTAGATATACTGTCTCTATTATATTATGACAGACCAGCTAGATATACTGTCTCTATTATACAATGACAGACCAGCTAGATCTACTGCCTCTATTATATTATGACAGAGCAGCTAGATGTACAGTATCTATTATATTATGACAGACCAGCTAGATCTACTGTCTCTATTACATTATGACAGACCAGCTAGATCTAATGTATCTATTATATAATGACAGACCAGCTAGATCTAATGTATCTATTATATAATGACAGACCAGCTAGATCTACTGCCTCTATTATATTATGACAGACCAGCTAGATCTAATGTCTCTATTACATTATGACAGACCAGCTAGATCTAATTTCTCTACTATATTATGACAGACCAGCTAGATCTACTGTCTCTATTATATTATGACAGACCAGCTAGATCTACTGTCTCTATTATATTATGACAGACCAGCTAGATCTACAGTATCTATTATATTATGACAGACCAGCTAGATCTACTGTCTCTATTATATTATGACAGACCAGCTAGATCTACATTATCTATTATATTATGACAGACCAGCAAGATCTACTGTCTCTATTATATTATGACAGACCAGCTAGATCTACTGTCTCTATTATATTATGACAGACCAGCTAGATCTATTGTCTCTATTATATTTTGACAGACCAGCTAAATCTATTGTCTCTATTATATTATGACAAACCAGCTCGATCTACTGTCTCTATTATATTATGACAGATCAGCTAGATCTACTGTCTCTATTATATTATGACAGACCAGCTAGATCTACCGTATCTATTATATTATGACAGACCAGCAAGATCTACTGTCTCTATTATATTATAACAGACCAGCTAGATCTACTGTCTCTATTTTATTATGACAGACCAGCTAGATATACTGTCTCTATTATATTATGACATACCAGCTAGTTCTAATGTCTCTATTATATTATGACAGACCAGCTAGAGCTAATGTCTCTATTACATTATGACAGACAGGCTAGATCTAATGTCTCTATTATATTATGACAGACCAGCTAGATCTAATGTCTCTATTATATTATGACAGACCAGCTAGATCTACATTATCTATTATATTATGACAGACCAGCTAGATCTACTGTCTCTATTATATTATGAAAGACCAGCTAGATCTACTGTCTCTATTATATCATGACAGACCAGCTAGATCGAATGTCTCTATTATATTATGACAGACCAGCTAGATCTACTGTCTCTATTATATTATGACAGATCAGCTAGATCTACTGTCTCTATTATATTATGACAGACCAGCTAGATCTACTGTCTCTATTACATTATGACAGACCAGCTAGATCTACAGTATCTATTATATAATGACAGACCAGCTAGATCTACTGCCTATATTATATTATGACAGAACAGCTAGATCTAATGTCTCTATTACATTATGACAGACCAGCTAGATCTAATGTCTCTATTATATTATGGCAGACCAGCTAGATCTACTGTCTCTATTATATAATGACAGCACAGCTAGATCTATTGTCTCTATTATATTATGACACACCAGCTAGATCTACTGTCTCTATTACATTATGACAGACCAGCTAGATATACTGTCTCTATTATATTATGACAGACCAGCTAGATATACTGTCTCTATTATACAATGACAGACCAGCTAGATCTACTGCCTCTATTATATTATGACAGAGCAGCTAGATGTACAGTATCTATTATATTATGACAGACCAGCTAGATCTACTGTCTCTATTACATTATGACAGACCAGCTAGATCTAATGTATCTATTATATAATGACAGACCAGCTAGATCTAATGTATCTATTATATAATGACAGATCAGCTAGATCTACTGCCTCTAATATATTATGACAGACCAGCTAGATCTAATGTCTCTATTACATTATGACAGACCAGCTAGATCTAATTTCTCTACTATATTATGACAGACCAGCTAGATCTACTGTCTCTATTATATTATGACAGACCAGCTAGATCTACTGTCTCTATTATATTATGACAGACCAGCTAGATCTACAGTATCTATTATATTATGACAGACCAGCTAGATCTACTGTCTCTATTATATTATGACAGACCAGCTAGATCTACATTATCTATTATATTATGACAGACCAGCAAGATCTACTGTCTCTATTATATTATGACAGACCAGCTAGATCTACTGTCTCTATTATATTATGACAGACCAGCTAGATCTATTGTCTCTATTATATTATGACAGACCAGCTAGATATACTGTCTCTATTATATTATGACAGAGCAGCTAGATGTACAGTATCTATTATATTATGACAGACCAGCTAGATCTACTGTCTCTATTACATTATGACAGACCAGCTAGATCTAATGTCTCTATTATATTATGACAGACCAGCTAGATCTATTGTCTCTATTATATTATGACAAACCAGCTCGATCTACTGTCTCTATTATATTATGACAGACCAGCTAGATCTACTGTCTCTATTATATTATGACAGACCAGCTAGATCTACCGTATCTATTATATTATGACAGACCAGCTAGATATACAGTCTCTATTATATTATGACAGACCAGCTAGATATACTGTCTCTATTATATTATGACATACCAGCTAGATATACTGTCTCTATTATATTATGACAGACCAGCTAGAGCTAATGTCTCTATTACATTATGACAGACAGGCTAGATCTAATGTCTCTATTATATTATGACAGACCAGCTAGATCTAATGTCTCTATTATATTATGACAGACCAGCTAGATCTACAGTATCTATTATATTATGACAGACCAGCTAGATCTACTGTCTCTATTATATTATGACAGATCAGCTAGATCTACTGTCTCTATTATATTATGACAGACCAGCTAGATCTACAGTATCTATTATATTATGACAGACCAGCAAGATCTACTGTCTCTATTATATTATGACAGACCAGCTAGATTGAATGTCTCTATTATATTATGACAGACCAGCTAGATCTACTGTCTCTACTACAGTATGACAGACCAGCTAGATCTAATGTCTCTATTATATTATGACAGACCAGCTAGATCTACTGCCTCTATTATATTATGACAGACCAGCTAGATATACTGTCTCTATTATATTATGACAGAGCAGCTAGATCTACTGTCTCTATTATATTATGACAGAGCAGCTAGATGTACAATATCTATTATATTATGACAGACCAGCTAGATCAACAGTATCTATTATATTATGACAGACCAGCTAGATCTACTGTCTTTTTTATATTATGACAGACCAGCTAGATAACTATCTCTATTATATTATGACAGGCCAGCTAGATCTACTGTCTCTATTATATTATGACAGACCAGCTAGATCTACTGTCTCGATTATATAATGACAGCCCAGCTAGATCTATTGTCTCTATTATATTATGACACACCAGCTAGATCTACTGTCTCTATTATACAATGACAGACCAGCTAGATCTACTGCCTCTATTATATTATGACAGACCAGCTAGATATACTGTCTCTATTATATTATGACAGACCAGCTAGATCTAATGTCTCTATTATATTATGACAGACCAGCTAGATCTACAGTATCTATTATATTATGACAGGCCAGCTAAATCTACTGTCTCAATTATATTATGACAGACCAGCTAGATCTAATGTCTCTATTACATTATGACAGACCAGCTAGATCTAATGTCTCTATTATATTTTGACAGACCAGCTAGATCTACTGTCTCTATTATACAATGACAGACCAGCTAGATCTACTGCCTCTATTATATTATGACAGAGCAGCTAGATGTACAGTATCTATTATATTATGACAGACCAGCTAGATCTACTGTCTCTATTACATTATGACAGACCAGCTAGATCTAATGTATCTATTATATAATGACAGACCAGCTAGATCTAATGTATCTATTATATAATGACAGACCAGCTAGATCTACTGCCTCTATTATATTATGACAGACCAGCTAGATCTAATGTCTCTATTATATTATGACAGACCAGCTAGATCTACTGTCTCTATTATATAATGACAGCCCAGCTAGATCTATTGTCTCTATTATATTATGACACACCAGCTAGATATACTTTCTCTATTATATTATGACAGACCAGCTAGATCTACTGTCTCTATTATATTATGACAGAGCAGCTAGATGTATAGTATCTATTATATTATGACAGACCAGCTAGATCAACAGTATCTATTATATTATGACAGACCAGCTAGATCTACTGTCTCTTTTATATTATGACAGACCAGCTAGATAACTATCTCTATTATATTATGACAGGCCAGCTAGATCTACTGTCTCTATTATATTATGACAGACCAGCTAGATCTACTGTCTCTATTACATTATGACAGACCAGCTAGATCTAATGTATCTATTATATAATGACAGACCAGCTAGATCTACTGCCTATATTATATTATGACAGACCAGCTAGATCTAATGTCTCTATTACATTATGACAGACCAGCTAGATCTAATGTCTCTATTATATTATGACAGACCAGCTAGATCTACTGTCTCTATTATATAATGACAGCACAGCTAGATCTATTGTCTCTATTATATTATGACACACCAGCTAGATCTACTGTCTCTATTACATTATGACAGACCAGCTAGATATACTGTCTCTATTATATTATGACAGACCAGCTAGATATACTGTCTCTATTATACAATGACAGACCAGCTAGATCTACTGCCTCTATTATATTATGACAGAGCAGCTAGATGTACAGTATCTATTATATTATGACAGACCAGCTAGATCTACTGTCTCTATTACATTATGACAGACCAGCTAGATCTAATGTATCTATTATATAATGACAGACCAGCTAGATCTAATGTATCTATTATATAATGACAGACCAGCTAGATCTACTGCCTCTATTATATTATGACAGAACAGCTAGATCTAATGTCTCTATTACATTATGACAGACCAGCTAGATCTAATGTCTCTGTTATATTATGACAGACCAGCTAGATCTACTGTCTCTATTATATAATGACAGCACAGCTAGATCTATTGCCTCTATTATATTATGACAGACCAGCTAGATCTACTGTCTCTATTATATTATGACAGCCCAGCTAGATCTACTGCCTCTATTATATTATGACAGACCAGCTAGATCTACTGTCTCTATTATATTATGACAGCCCAGCTAGATAACTGTCTCTATTATATTATGACAGACCAGCTAGATATACTGTCTCTATTATATTATGACAGACCAGCTAGATATACTGTCTCTATTATATTATGACAGACCAGCTAGATCTAATGTCTCTATTATATTATGACAGGCCAGCTAGATCTACAGTATCTATTATATTATGACAGGCCAGCTAGATCTACTGTCTCTATTATATTATGACAGACCAGCTAGATCTACTGTCTCTATTATATTATGACAGACCAGCTATATCTACTGTCTCTATTATATTATGACAGACCAGCTAGATCTAATGTCTCTATTATATTATGACAGACCAGCTAGATCTACTGTCTCTATTATATTATGACAGACCAGCTAGATCTACTGTCTCTATTACATTATGACAGACCAGCTAGATCTAATGTCTCTATTATATTATGACAGACCAGCTAGATATACTGTCTCTATTATATTATGACAGACCAGCTAGATCTACAGTATCTACTATATTATGACAGGCCAGCTAGATCTACTGTCTCTATTATATTATGACAGACCAGCTAGATCTAATGTCTCTATTACATTATGACAGACCAGCTAGATCTACTGCCTCTATTATATTATGACAGACCAGCTAGATCTACTGTCTCTATTATATTATGACAGCCCAGCTAGATAACTGTCTCTATTATATTATGACAGACCAGCTAGATCTACTGTCTCTATTATATTATTACAAACCAGCTAGATCTACTGTCTCTATTATATTATTACAAACCAGCTAGATCTACTGTCTCTATTATATTATGACAGACCAGCTAGATCGAATGTCTCTATTATATTATGACAGACCAGCTAGATCGAATGTCTCTATTATATTATGACAGACCAGCTAGATCTACTGTCTCTATTATATTATGACAGACCAGCTAGATCTACTGTCTCTATTACATTATGACAGACCAGCTAGATCTACTGTCTCTATTACATTATGACAGACCAGCTAGATAACTGTCTCTATTATATTATGACAGACCAGCTAGATATACTGTCTCTATTATATTATGACAGACCAGCTAGATCTAATGTCTCTATTATATTATGACATGCCAGCTAGATCTACAGTATCTATTATATTATGACAGGCCAGCTAGATCTACTGTCTCTATTATATTATGACAGACCAGCTAGATCTACTGTCTCTATTATATTATGACAGACCAGCTATATCTACTGTCTCTATTATATTATGACAGACCAGCTAGATCTAATGTCTCTATTATATTATGACAGACCAGCTAGATATACTGTCTCTATTATATTATGACAGACCAGCTAGATCTCTGTCTCTATTATATTATGACAGACCAGCTAGATCTACTGTCTCTATTATATTATGACAGACCAGCTAGATCTACTGTCTCTATTACATTATGACAGACCAGCTAGATCTAATGTCTCTATTATATTATGACAGACCAGCTAGATATACTGTCTCTATTATATTATGACAGACCAGCTAGATCTAATGTCTCTATTATATTATGACAGACCAGCTAGATCTACAGTATCTATTATATTATGACAGGCCAGCTAGATCTACTGTATTATTATATGACAGACCAGCTAGATCTAATGTCTCTATTATATTATGACAGACCAGCTAGATCTACATGCTCTATTATAATGACAGACCAGCTAGATCTACTGTCTCTATTATATTATGACAGACCAGCTAGATAACTGTCTCTATTATATTATGACAGACCAGCTAGATCTACTGTCTCTATTATATTATGACAGACCAGCTAGATCTAATGTCTCTATTATATTATGACAGACCAGCTAGATCTCTGTCTCTATTATATTATGACAGACCAGCTAGATCTACTGTCTCTATTATATTATGACAGACCAGCTAGATCTACTGTCTCTATTATTATGACAGACCAGCTAGATCTACTGTCTCTATTATATTATGACAGACCAGCTAGATCTAATGTCTCTATTATATTATGACAGACCAGCTAGATACTGTCTCTATTATATTATGAAGACCAGCTAGATCTAATGTCTCTATATATTATGACAGACCAGCTAGATCTACAGTATCTATTATATTATGACAGGCCAGCTAGATCTACTGTCTCTATTATATTATGACAGACCAGCTAGATCTAATGTCTCTATTACATTATGACAGACCAGCTAGATCTACTGCCTCTATTATATTATGACAGACCAGCTAGATCTACTGTCTCTATTATATTATGACAGCCCAGCTAGATAACTGTCTCTATTATATTATGACAGACCAGCTAGATCTACTGTCTCTATTATATTATTACAAACCAGCTAGATCTACTGTCTCTATTATATTATGACAGACCAGCTAGATCTAATGTCTCTGTTATATTATGACAGACCAGCTAGATCGAATGTCTCTATTATATTATGACAGACCAGCTAGATCGAATGTCTCTATTATATTATGACAGACCAGCTAGATCTACTGTCTCTATTATATTATGACAGACCAGCTAGATCTACTGTCTCTATTACATTATGACAGACCAGCTAGATCTAATGTCTCTATTATATTTTGACAGACCAGCTAGATCTACTGTCTCTATTATATAATGAGAGACCAGCTAGATCTACTGCCTCTATTATATTATGAGAGACCAGCTAGATCTAATGTCTCTATTATATTATGACAGACCAGCTAGATATACTGTCTCTATAATATTATGACAGACCAGCTAGATCTAATGTCTCTATTATATTATGACAGACCAGCTAGATCTACAGTATCTATTATATTATGACAGACCAGCTAGATATACTGTCTCTATAATATTATGACAGACCAGCTAGATCTAATGTCTCTATTATATTATGACAGACCAGCTAGATCTATAGTATCTATTATATTATGAGAGACCAGCTAGATCTAATGTCTCTATTATATTATGACAGACCAGCTAGATCTACTGTCTCTATTATATTATGACAGACCAGCTAGATCGAATGTCTCTATTATATTATGACAGACCAGCTAGATCTACTGTCTCTATTATATTATGACAGACCAGCTAGATCTACTGTCTCTATTATATTATGACAGAGCAGCTAGATGTACTGTCTCTATTATATTATGACAGACCAGCTAGATCTACTGTCTCTATTATATTATGACAGACCAGCTAGATCTACTGTCTCTATTATATTATGACAGACCAGCTAGATCTACAGTCTCTATTATATTATGACAGGCCAGCTAGATCTACTGTCTCTATTATATTATGACAGACCAGCTAGATCTAATGTCTCTATTACATTATGACAGACCAGCTAGATCTACTGTCTCTATTATATTATGACAGACCAGCTAGATCTACTGTCTCTATTATATTATGACAGACCAGCTAGATAACTGTCTCTATTATATTATGACAGACCAGCTAGATATACTGTCTCTATTATATTATGACAGACCAGCTAGATCTACTGTCTCTATTATATTATGACAGACCAGCTAGATCTAATGTCTCTATTATATTATGACAGGCCAGCTAGATCTACAGTATCTATTATATTATGACAGACCAGCTAGATCTACTGTCTCTATTATATTATGACAGACCAGCTAGATCTACTGTCTCTATTATATTATGACAGACCAGCTAGATCTACTGTCTCTATTATATTATGACAGACCAGCTAGATCTACTTCCTCTATTATATTATGACAGACCAGCTAGATCTAATGTCTCTATTATATTATGACAGACCAGCTAGATCTACTGTCTCTATTATATTATGACAGACCAGCTAGATCTAATGTCTCTATTATATTATGACAGACCAGCTAGATCTACTGTCCTCTATTATATTATGACAGACCAGCTAGATCTAATGTCTCTATTATATTATGACAGTCAGCTAGATCTACTGTCTCTATTATATTATGACAGACCAGCTAGATCTACTGTCTCTATTATATTATGACAGACCAGCTAGATCTACTGTCTCTATTATATTATGACAGACCAGCTAGATCTACTGTCTCTATTATATTATGACAGACCAGCTAGATCTACTGTCTCTATTATATTATGACAGACCAGCTAGATCTACTGTCTCTATTATATTATGACAGACCAGCTAGATCTACTGTCTCTATTACATTATGACAGACCAGCTAGATCTAATGTCTCTATTATATTTATGACAGACCAGCTAGATCTACTGTCTCTATTATATAATGACAGACCAGCTAGATCTACTGCCTCTATTATATTATGACAGACCAGCTAGATCTAATGTCTCTATTATATTATGACAGACCAGCTAGATCTACTGTCTCTATTATATTATGAAGACCAGCTAGATCTAATGTCTCTATTATATTATGACAGACCAGCTAGATCTACTGTCTCTATTATATTATGACAGACCAGCTAGATCGAATGTCTCTATTATATTATGACAGACCAGCTAGATCTACTGTCTCTATTATATTATGACAGACCAGCTAGATCTACAGTCTCTATTATATTATGACAGAGCAGCTAGATGTACTGTCTCTATTATATTATGACAGACCAGCTAGATCTACTGTCTCTATTATATTATGACAGACCAGCTAGATGTACTGTCTCTATTATATTATGACAGCCAGCTAGATAACTGTCTCTATTATATTATGACAGACCAGCTAGATCTACTGTCTCTATTATATTATACAGACCAGCTAGATCTACTGTCTCTATTATATTATGACAGACCAGCTAGATCTACTGTCTCTATTATATTATGACAGACCAGCTAGATCTACTGTCTCTATTATATTATGACAGCCCAGCTAGATAACTGTCTCTATTATATTATGACAGACCAGCTAGATATACTGTCTCTATTATATTATGACAGACCAGCTAGATATACTGTCTCTATTATATTATGACAGACCAGCTAGATCTAATGTCTCTATTATATTATGACAGACCAGCTAGATCTACTGTCTCTATTATATTATGACAGGCCAGCTAGATCTAATGTCTCTATTATATTATGACAGACCAGCTAGATCTACTGTCTCTATTATATTATGACAGACCAGCTAGATCTACTGCCTCTATTATATTATGACAGACAGCTAGATCTAATGTCTCTATTATATTATGACAGACCAGCTAGATCTAATGTCTCTATTATATTATGACAGACCAGCTAGATCTAATGCCTCTATTATATTATGACAGACCAGCTAGATCTACTGTCTCTATTATATTATGACAGACCAGCTAGATCTAATGTCTCTATTATATTATGACAGACCAGCTAGATCTACTGTCTCTATTATATTATGACAGACCAGCTAGATCTACATGTCTCTATTATATTATGACAGACCAGCTAGATCTACTGTCTCTATTATATTATGACAGACCAGCTAGATCTAATGTCTCTATTATATTATGACAGACCAGCTAGATCTACTGTCTCTATTATATATGACAGACCAGCTAGATCTACTGCCTCTATTATATTATGACAGACCAGCTAGATCTACTGTCTCTATTATATTATGACAGACCAGCTAGATCTACTGTCTCTATTATATTATGACAGACCAGCTAGATCTACTGTCTCTATTATATTATGACAGACCAGCTAGATCTACTGTCTCTATTATATTATGACAGACCAGCTAGATCTACTGTCTCTATTATATTATGACAGACCAGCTAGATCTACTGTCTCTATTATATTATGACAGACCAGCTAGATCTACTGTCTCTATTATATAATGACAGACAGCTAGATCTACTGCCTCTATTATATTATGACAGACCAGCTAGATCTACTGTCTCTATTATATTATGACAGACCAGCTAGATCTACTGTTCTCTATTATATTATGACAGACAGCTAGATCTACTGTCTCTATTATATTATGACAGACCAGCTAGATCTACGGTCTCTATTATATTATGACAGACCAGCTAGATCTACTGTCTCTATTATATTATGACAGACCAGCTAGATCTACTGTCTCTATTATATTATGACAGACCAGCTAGATCTACTGCTCTTCTTATATTATGACAGACCAGCTAGATCTACTGTCTCTATTATATTATGACAGACCAGCTAGATCTAATGTCTCTATTACATATGACAGAACCAGCTAGATCTACTGTCTCTATTATATTATGACAGACCAGCTAGATCTACTGTCTCTATTATATTATGACAGACCAGCTAGATCTACTGTCTCTATTATATTATGACAGACCAGCTAGATATACTGTCTATATTATATTATGACAGACCAGCTAGATCTAATGTCTCTATTATATTATGACAGACCAGCTAGATCTACTGTCTCTATTACATTATGACAGACCAGCTAGATCTAATGTTTCTATTATATTATGACAGACCAGTAGATCTACTGTCTCTATTATATAATGAGAGACCAGCTAGATCTACTGCCTCTATATTATGAGAGACCAGCTAGATCTAATGTCTCTATTATATTATGACAGACCAGCTAGATCTACTGTCTCTATTATATTATGACAGACCAGCTAGATCGAATGTCTCTATTATATTATGACAGACCAGCTAGATCTACTGTCTCTATTATATTTGACAGAAGCTAGATCTACAGTCTCTATTATATTATGACAGAGCAGCTAGATGTACTGTCTCTATTTATTATGACAGACC
>NW_024059312.1:0-37638 GCF_016432855.1 Salvelinus namaycush | reverse complement strand
GACTAATGCGATTTGATTTGACTAGGCATGAGTCTGTTTAACCAGGTAAGAGAACACAGCATTACCAATGTATCTATCTCTGTCTCCCTCTGGTGTCCAGGACGTGAATGACATGTGGAGTTTCCAGCACCCCAATCTGTACGTTCCAGGCCAGCTGAATCAGTACTTCAGCAAGACAGCCTTCTTTAAGTGTGCCCTCCACAGCGTCTACAGCTCTGTAGTGCTGTTCTTCATCCCCTACGCTGCCATGTACGACACGGTCCGAGACGACGGGCGAGACATTGCTGACTACCAGTCCTTCGCCCTGCTGGCCCAGACCTGTCTGGTCATCACCGTCTGCATACAGGTACAGTACAACACAGTCAACTACCGGAAACATACACCAAGGTAGAATCTCTGAACTGTGAGTTCATCGGGATATGTTAACTTCCTGTACCTGGCCTGACTGAACAGCCAACGGTCTGTCCATATGGACAGTTGTTTGTCCGTCTGTTTGTCCGTCTCTGGTGTTAATTCGTTAGTTATATATTCTCATTTGTCTATTTGCTGCATCTTGCAAGAGGACGGTCCTAACCCCTCCCCCCCCCCCTCCTCCTCTCCCTGTAGCTGTGTCTGGACATGTCCTACTGGACAGCCGTCAACCAGGTCTTTGTGTGGGGGAGTCTGGCCATGTACTTTGTTGTCACCTTCAGCATGTACAGTAACGGCACGCATATCAACTTCCCTGCATCCTTCCCCTTCATCGGTGAGCCATCACAACACTACACTACACTACAACACTACACTACACTACAACACTACACTACACTACAACACTACACTACACCACAACACTACACTACACTACAACCCTACAACACTACATTACCCTACACAACACTACAACCCTACAACACTACATTACCCTACACAACCCTACAACACTACATTACCCTACAACACTACATTACCCTACACAACACTACAACCCTACAACACTACATTACCCTACACTACACTACAACCCTACAACACTACCCTACACTACACTACATTACCCTACAACACTACATTACCCTACACTACACTACAACACTACATTACCCTACACAACACTACGACCCTACACAACACTACGACCCTACACAACACTACCCTTTACAACCCTACACTACCCTACTTTTTTTTTAATTTTTTTTTTTTTACATTTAACCTTTATTTAACTAGGCAAGTCAGTTAAGAGCCAATTCTTACTTAAAATGACAGAAATAAAAATGTAAGTCATTGTACACAACACTACACAACTCGTCATGAAACACTATCTTGACCCGAGACAAACTCTAGCCTCTAGCCTCTAGCTCCTAGCTCCTAGCTCCTAGCCTCTAGCTCCTAGCCCCTAGCTCCTAGCTCCTAGCCTCTAACTCCTAGCCTCTAGCTCCTAGCCCCTAGCTCCTATCTCCTAGCCCATAGAGCTGAAGGAGAAAGATATGAGTAAGCAGTGTGGTTTACATTCATGATGAAGGTTTGTGTGTGTCTCCCCTGCACCAGGCACAGCCAGGAACTCCCTGAACCAGCCCAACGTGTGGCTGACCATCCTGCTCACCTCCATCCTCTGTGTACTTCCTGTGGTCGCCTACCGCTTCCTGTTGATACAGCTCCGCCCCACCATCAACGACAAGGTGGGAACACTGACCAACCACATGTTGTCTTCTAGGAACCACTGACCAATCACACTCTGGTTTTGGGGATTACTACATTTATTAAAGGTCATGAACAGTCAAAATCATGTTTTTCACGAAATTTGGACGATATTTAGATGAAAGCAGATCAAAGTAGGAAAAATGACGTTTGCTTCTAAACTGATAAAGTTGGATCATAAAGGTACTGGTCGCCCCCCCCCCCCCCCCCCCCCCCCCCGTGTCAAACACTTGGATTCACGGGACACCCTAACTCTCTCATTTTAATACACCAATGGTAACATGATATTCTCTTACCTCATTTAAATAAGTACCGCCTTGTAACCAACATCGGAAAAGGTGTGTTTGCAGAGAGGCGTGGTTTACATAGCTAGATAGCTACTCTACTGGTGCCAACATTTGACTTTAGGGTGTCAGCCAACATAATTAAAAGTTGACCCTATTAATCTATGGCAAAGATACTTACTGTATATGTTTCCCCTTTCATCTGTGTCTGGTGTTAGCTAGTTACTGGCATGGAACAACAGGGGGACAAGGGTCGTTCAAAACTCTAATGTAGTTGCCATGTCAACACCTCCGTCAGTGCTGCTGTGAATCGCATCACAAGAGACATGCCAAACGGGAGATGTATAAAACATTTGTCATCATTTGATGCAATTTCAATGTTGTTTGAGTTGCTTTTGTTTATCACCATATTTGAGATGTTTTTACTGCAACGCTGCATCCAAGTTGCTTGACGTAGGTGTTTCAAAGAGCTGTCAGTCAAGGCGAGCTCATGAATGTAAACTCTCCGCCCACTTGTCCTGTCTTTTCAAACTTCCTGGTATTTAGCATTTCTATCCAAAACTAATTTTAGGGGGATATTTTAATCACTCAAAAGGGTATTTTCCATGGGAGTCAGAAAGACTGGGACCTTTAAGGGTTGTATTCCCTGGTATTGTTCTTTTTGTTTTTCCCTGCATTCCTTATTATTTTTACTTTGTTCTTTCTATAAAAAAAGGCAATCATTACTGACCTACAAAACGTTCTAATCTTAAACTCTGCTCTCCTCTCCTCTCCTCTCCTCTCCTCTCCTCTCCTCTCCTCTCCTCTCTTCCCCTCCCCTCCCCTCCCTACCAGGTGATGTTCAAGGTGAGACAGGCCAAGGCCACGCCCCCTCTCCCAGCACGACGAGCCAGGATGCGACGTACCAGCTCCCGCCGCTCCGGATACGCCTTCTCGCACGCGCAGGGCTACGGGGACCTGGTGACGTCCAACCATTTCCTACGCCGTCCCGCCATCACACGCTCCACCGCTTTCACCCCTCTGGGGCGCACCACAGGGTTCAGCCCCATGGGCCGCTCGGCAGGATACAGCCCTACTGGGAACGCTCTGAACTCCAGACCGCAGGAGGTGGAGGTGACATCACTACAGATGTACCGGATGGTGCGAGACTCCGCCTTCTGAAGAACTGCACAGTGCGAGACCCCGCCTTCTGAAGAACTGCACAGTGTGAGACCCCGCCTTCTGAAGTACTGCACAGTGTGAGACCCCGCCTTCTGAAGTACTGTACAGTGTGAGACCCCGCCTTCTGAAGAACTGTACAGTGTGAGACCCCGCCTTCTGAGGGAAGCGAGGAAGAGGATGTGGAGTTGTTGTTTACAGAGGACCAAATCAGGGGGTGTGATATGTAAAAAACATATATCCTAAACATTGACACGTACTGTAACTGTACACACACAAATCTCTATGACGACTGACTTGTCGAAGCGTTCCAAAGACAGTCCCTCGTGTCTGGTTGGTCACCCTCTTTTTTTCCCGCTTCATTACTTCTCCTGTTCCAATCATTGGCCTTTTGTTCCATCAGGAATGTTGTCATGGGGAAACAAACCTCTCCTGTTTCATTCATTGGCCTTGTGTTCCATCAGGACTGTTGTCATGAGGAAACAAACCTCTACAGGTCAACTGTATGCTATATTGTCTGTCAGGACAGGTTGAGTGTGAGGTTCTTTAATTAAGGGTATCAACTGAGGATAAACTATTACACTATACTACAGTATGACTGTACTCAGTGCTGTGACACAACAGGATTGTATACTGCAGTGTGACTCTGTACTCAGTGCTGTGACACCATAGGAACGTTCACTCAGTGTACAAAACATTAAGAACACCTTACTAATATTGAGTTGCACCCCCCACCACCTTTTGCCTTTTCAGAACAGCCTCAATTAGTCGGGGTATGGACTCTGCAAGGTATCGAAAGCTTTCCACAGGGATGCTGGACCATGTTGACTCCAATGCTTCCCACAGTTGTGTCACGTTGGCTGGATGTCCTTTGGTCGGTGGACCATTCTTGATACACATGGGAAACTGTTGAGCATGAAAAACCCAGTAGCGTTGCAGTTCTATGACACAAACAGATGCACCTGGCACATACTACCATAACCTGTTCAAAGGCACTTAAATATTTTGTCTTGCCTATTCACCCTTTGAGTGGCACACATACACAGTCCATGTCTCAATTGTTTCTTGGCTTAAAAATCCTGCTTTGACCTGTCTCCTCCCCTTCATCTACGCTGATGAATTTAACAGGTGACATCAATAAGGGATCATAGCTTTCACCTGGATTCACCTGGTCAGTCTGTGTCATGGAAACAGCAGGTGTTCTTAATGTTTTGTCCACTCGGTGTATACTACAGTATGACTTTGTACTGTGACGCCATAGGAATGCACTAAACCCAAGGCCAGACCAAACCTCTCAGAGTCGTGGGATTTATGCCTCCTTCTATCCTCACCAGCAACAAGCCCTCTCCTCTCCCACTGTGATAATACCAGTATACAATCACACAGGTGTAGAGATGTACTGTACATTCCAACACTAACCATGGAGGGAGTTGGTAGGATTTATACCTTTCCTGTCTCTGGTCCACACTCCATTCCAGTTGGTGGCGGTAATGCACCTTAAAGTTGGTTGCCAACCGTCATATAACATCCACAGAAGATGATTGTGGGAGATAAGATGGACGCTATCACCAGCAAAATCCTGATTGTATGAACAAGTGTTTTTGCCCTTTAAACCAAGCAATGTATTTTTTATATATATACACATTTCGCTGAAAAACTAACTATGGACTTGAACTATGGGTGTTAGACATTCATTTTTTTTATAGAGGAGATAGAAGATCTATCTTCTGTTTAGTGTTGTTCATCCAAGGGCTGAATAAGTTTTCATCCCGAATGGGATAGTGAAATGGTTAGCATGCTATCCATTAGCCCGTGGACCACCTCATCCTGAATGAGATAGCTAGCATGCTAACCATGCTACTGTTAGCCTGTGGAGTGGCTATATCTCAATGGGATAGCGACATGGTTAGCATGCTAGCTGTTAGCCTGTGGAGTGGCTATATCTCAATGGGATAGCGACATGGTTAGCATGCTAGCTGTTAGCCTGTGGAGTGGCTATATCTCAATGGGATAGCGACATGGTTAGCATGCTAGCTGTTAGCCTGTGGAGTGGCTATATCTCAATGGGATAGCGACATGGTTAGCATGCTAGCTGTTAGCCTGTGCAGCTGCTATATCTCAATGGGAGAGTGACATGGTTAGCATGCTAGCTGTTAGCCTGTGCAGTTGCTATATCTCAATGGGAGAGTGACATGGTTAGCATGCTAGCTGTTAGCCTGTGGAGCAGCTATATCTCAATGGGAGAGTGGCATGGTTAGCATGGTAGCTGTTAGCCTGTGGAGCGGCTATATCTCAATGGGAGAGTGGCATGGTTAGCATGCTAGCCATTAGCCTGTGGACCAGCTGTACTTGATGTCGGTGCTATATCAGTAAAGTGTTACCCCAGTGGGCATACACTGGTTGAATCAACTATTGTTTCAATGTCATTTGTCAACATATTGTGACGTGGAATCTACATAGAAAACACATTTGAATTTTAGAATATGTCCTCAACTAGTACTTTTTTCATCTAATTTCAACCATTGAAATTTGGGCAATTTAAATACAATGACTTAACCTGACTAACAGGTTGTTTCATCAATCTATTAATCATCATCACTTTATATTTAGAAATAGCGTAAAAAATGTAATGGAGATTTGTAAAACATTTGTTATCCTATACACTATATATTGGGTGGTTGAAATTGTTTAATTTCATATTTGATTAGACATATTCGACCTTGTTTCAATGTTGATAGTTAAATGGTATATTTGAATCAACATCATTGTTTTAATGCCATGCCATCAACCTAAATAAAGCGGTATATTGAAATGAAAAGGGAAGCCACAGTCCAACGATTCTTGCCTGAACAGTGACTCCTACTGGTATATGAGGGATGATGCACTTCAGTGAGAACGAGTCTAGCATCCAGATGCCTACCTCTATGTACCCTGCTTCGTTTTGGAAAACCAGCTGTGTTCCTTTCAACTGAGCTATCACGTCAACGCACGTATACATTGATCAGCTTCCATACTCATTTGCGTAGACTACCTAAATAACATTGGAAAGTTGAACGTAACTCTTTCTTACACAATCTGTATGTTTACATTTGAGTCATTTTAACAGACTCTCTTACCCAGAGCAACTTACAGCAGTGGGTGCACACATTTTTGTCCATGTACAGTGCATTCGAAAAAATAAAATGTATTTAATCATTTCCCCCCCCTCGTCAATCTACACACAATACCCCATAATGACATCACAATACCCCATAATGACAACGCAAAAACAGGTTAATAGAAATGTTAAAATAAATAAATAATTAAACCCCGGAAATATCACATTTACATAAGTATTCAGACCCTTAGTACTTTGTTGAAGCTCCTTTGACAGCGATTATAGCCTAGAGTTTTCTAGGGTATGATGATAGAAGCTTGACACACATGTTTTTAGGGAGTTTCTCCCATTCTTCTCTGCAGATCCTCTCAATCTTTGTCAGGTTGGATGGGGAGTGTCGCTGCACAGCCATTTTCAGTTCTCTCCAGGGATGTTCAATCAGGTTTAAGTCCGGGCTCTGTCTGGGCCACTCAAGGACATTCAGAGACTTGTCCCGAAGCCACTCCTGCATTGTCTTGGCTGTGTGCTTAGGGTCGTTGTCCTGTTGCAAGGTGAACCTTCACCCTAGTCTGAGGTCCTGAATTCTGGAGCAGGTTTTCATCAAGGATCTCTCTGCACTTTGCTCCGTTCATCTTTCCCTCAATCCTGACTAGTCTCCATGTCCCTGCCGCTGAATAACATCCCCCGTGACGCTTGGCATTCAGGCCAAATAGTTCTATCTTGGTTTCATCAGACCAGACAATCTAGTTTCTGATGGTTTGAGAGTCCTTTAGGTGCCTTTTGGCAAACTCCAAGCAGGCTGTCATGTGCCTTTTTAATGAGAAGTGGTTTCTGTCTGGCCACTCTACCATAAAGGCCTGATTGGTGGAGTGCTGCAGAGATGGTTGTCCTTCTGGAAGGTTCTCCCATCTCCACAGAGGAACTCTGGAGCTCTGTCAGAGTGACCATTGGGTTCTTGCTCACCTCCCTAACCAAGGCCCTTCTCCACCGATTACTCGGTTTGGCCATGCGGCCAGCTCTAGGAAGAGGAGAGAAAGAAGGGAAGTGCTGCTAAGGTACACAATAGTAGGTTTTGGTAGACAGAAGCTGCCCAGCTAGCACAGTGGATCTGGGCCGATTCCTGCTGGGAGTCGGGGAACTCGGCTGAGAGTCAGACTCGGCCGACGTCGTGTGGCCCGAGTCTGGGCCGCCTTAGGCAGTATTACTTATTGCTAGGATGCCGGGATTGAGCTCGGAACAATTCTGGTGTGTTATCTGGCCCAAATGTATTACTTGGGGCTCGGGCTGATTGGGGCTACTCTCTGGCAGAGGATTACATGGGCTGCTTTATATAACATTTAATTATTTATTTATTTTCCCGTATTTTCTCATTGTTTCTGTGATCAAAAAATACAATTAACATGTAAATTAAATTACTTAATTAAGAGTCCTCTTTAAGGATTCCTCTTTTTTGGCACAGCGGTCTAAGACATTGCATCACATCGCAGTGCAAACTGCATCGCAGCAGATGCTAGTTAGATACCCGTGCCGGTAGCGACTGGGAGACCCATGAGGCGACGCACAATTGGCCTAGCGTGTTCCGAATTAGGGGAGGGTTTGGCCGGCCGGGGATGTCCTTGTCCCATCGCACTATAGCAACTCTTCTGACTGGCCATGCGCATGCACGCTGACACGGTCACAAGGTGTATGGTGTTTCCTCTGACATAACAATTTTTTGGGGTGGATGGGTATAATTTGTATGCATAAAATGTATAATAGTAATGTCTAAAATTACTAAATCGGGTAATTTTGTATACATTTATTTATATTTGCATCGGGCCACTTCTGGGGGGATTCTGGTAAGATGCCGGGCAAAATTCCGGTAGACATTGGGCCTCTCAAGGCTAGAAGCATCAGAACCCCTAGAAAGGTAGTTGTAACCTTGATTATGACTGGGCAAAGTGCTAAGAATAGGAGATACATCTATTTTGTGGTACACTAGATAACAGCAAACATGGACCACAATGGTCTGAACAAAGCTGAGGGCAATAGAGCAATATGTCCACTAGATGACAGCAATGGGACCTCTCACGACCCTACAGGAAAGTTGAGAAATCCATATCTTAATTTAAACCAGGGTACTTAGTGGCCTGTAGTTTGTAAATCCCAAAACTTTCCCTTTGATTTAGCTGTTTAAAACGGTACCCTTTTCTACTTGAGGCCGGAACATGATTGAGTACCTGTATGGCTTACTTGTGTTCCGCTAAGCTTGAAGGCGTCTCTCTGTCTGTCCAATTTAGAACACCTTGCACTGTGGACATTCCAATCTGTAGATGACATGAGTGGTTTTGCAGTTAATGAAATGCTTGACGTGATACTCTATTATAGAAGCTGTGTCAACAAAATACTTTTTCTGTGCAATATTTCTGAAATGGTTGCACTGGTTGCATTTTAAAAGAGCCCCTGGGTTGGTGGTCTAACCAAGTTTTTTGAGAGTCACCAGGAAGATGGCTGTGGACTAATTTTTCCTTTAGAGTTGGACATCTCTTAAAGCTTATGACTGGTGGTTCTGGGAAGACTTGGCGCAGTAGCGTATCACATTGGACGATTCCCATATTCTTTTTAATTATTATTTTGATGTTCTCTCCTTCACTGCTGTATTTTGTAACAAAGTACACTCTCTCTGGTGCATCACCAGGCGCTCCCCTTCGCAACAAGTTCTCTCTGTCAAGTCGTCCAGCCCTTATACCTGCATCTTTCAGGACCTGAACGCTGTAGCCCCGATTCAAGAAGCGATTATCTAATTCAGAAGATTTTGTCTGTTTCCTGATCGCAAAATCTGAAGACTCTTTGGAATTGCCCATATGGAATGTTCTCTTATAGCCTTTTGGGGTGGAAGCTGTCTGCCCTCAGAATGTTATTCCCATCTGTAGGCTTCCTAAAGATCGATGTGTGCAAACAACCTACTTCTGTAAATAAGGTATTTCTATTTTTTTTAACATTTGATAAATTTGCTAAAATTCCGAAAAAACAGTTTTTGTTTTGCCATTACGGGGTATTGTGTGAAGTTTGATACAAAAAAGAATAATTTAATCAATTTTAGAATAAGGCTGTAATGTAACAAAATGAGGAAAAAGTCAAGAGGTCTGAATACATTCCAAATGCACTGTATATGACAACTGTCTTCACAACAGCTCTGCTCTGCTCTGCTCCATGAAGCGCATGAAGTATGAGTACCCTGACTTCTGCACAGGCCGCATTGCCGTAAATGCTGTATGGTCACTGCAGACATCGGATTGACCATAAATCAGCTCTGAGTTATAATTGCGTCACAATACGTTTTTGGGGGTTTCGTAACATTTTCTTTTAAAAGTCCAAACTTCATGCGGTTGTACTAGCTCTGTGAAATTAGATCACGGGATATCCCAAAGATTTGATATTGGGCGTGGCATTAGTGTCACGTTCGTTATAAGGATCGGACCAAGGCGCAGCGTGGTATGCGTACATTCTTATTTATTAAAAGAATGAAACACTGAACAAACTAACAAAATAACAAAACGAACCGTGAAACTATAGAAACGAGTGCTGACAGGCAACTACACATAGACATACAAATCACAGAGACCTACAAAAACCCTAGACATACAAAACACCATAGACAATACAAAAACTTGCGTACCCACCCTAGTCACACCCTGACCTAACCAAAATACACTGCTCAAAAAAATAAAGGGAACACTTAAACAACACAATGTAACTCCAAGTCAATCACACTTCTGTGAAATCAAACTGTCCACTTAGGAAGCAACACTGATTGACAATAAATTTCACATGCTGTTGTGCAAATGGAATAGACAAAAGGTGGAAATTATAGGCAATTAGCAAGACACCCCCAATAAAGGAGTGATTCTGCAGGTGGTGACCACAGACCACTTCTCTTCCTATGCTTCCTGGCTGATGTTTTGGTCACTTTTGAATGCTGGCGGTGCTCTCACTCTAGTGGTAGCATGAGACGGAGTCTACAACCCACACAAGTGGCTCAGGTAGTGCAGCTCATCCAGGATGGCACATCAATGCGAGCTGTGGCAAGAAGGTTTGCTGTGTCTGTCAGCGTAGTGTCCAGAGCATGGAGGCGCTACCAGGAGACAGGCCAGTACATCAGGAGACGTGGAGGAGGCCGTAGGAGGGCAACAACCCAGCAGCAGGACCGCTACCTCCGCCTTTGAGCAGGAGGAGCACGGCCAGAGCCCTGCAAAATGACCTCCAGCAGGCCACAAATGTGCAAAGTGTTCCCTTTATTTTTTTGAGCAGTGTATAAAGAAAACAGAGATCTAAGGTCAGGGCGTGACAATTAGGCAGAACTTCACAATTAGTCCATTTTTTTTATTATTAGTTACACAAATGATGGCACTTCATATCAAGAAGGGGAATTAAGGTATTTCAGCACTTGGCAAGGAATTTAAACTAAGTCAACTGGCTGGCTGATGATACTGCATATTTTTGAGAGACAGGATGCAGGACCCATTACTCCCATTTTGTATTGTTTGAAAAAAATGTATAGAAATTAGGGATGCCAATACTGACCAAAAACAAGTATGACCTTTGACCCCCCAAGGTGGACCATAGAGATGTCATTACCATTCCAATTGTTTCATACCTTAATATGTGTTGTATTAGGAAGTTAATAACAGATCAAATTGCTTTAGTTTGTGGAGATTGTTCCCTTATAATACCCTCAATCCTGTTGACAACTAACTACATAGGGGTCATAACATATAACGCAGTGATAGACACATTTACAGTAGCTACCTCTGATACGTGTCTATCATACTGAACTATAACCCACAGACATGGACCTTAAGGAACATCATCAGGTAACACTTTACTTGACACCCAGCATCATAACACGTTATGACACAGTCATAACCATGTCATAACAGCTGACATAACTTGTCACAACCTGTCATAATATGGTCATAAATACAGTACCAGTCAAAAGTTTGGACACACGTACACATTCATGGGTTTTTCTTAATTTTTACTATTTTCTACATTGTAGAATAATAGGGAAGACATCAACACTATGAAATAACACATATGGACTTGATGCGTTATTTTATGGTTGGTTGTGACACCTACATAAGAGTGTCAAACCCCACAAAACCTACCACACAAGGCAAAAGAATCCATTACACCTACTTATATAACATGTTCTGAAATTGACCATATTAAATTATAATTGTAATTGCGCACACATTGATGTCAGACATGCACCTACCCCAATGCTCTGTTTCTGATGACTGGGATGAATGCAGGAGCATATTTCAGGAGCAGGACAAGACACTCTTTGACTGATGACTGATGTAAGGGCATGTATGTGATAGGCCTGTAAGGCTTATGTGATTATGATGTCATAATGCTTCTTGATAGTGTCATAAAGGGTATTTTCTTAGCCCAAGTAAAGTGACACAGGATGGTCATAATGCTTCATGACAGTGTCTTAAAGTGCATTTTCAACAAGTTATTTAAAATATGATGAAAAAAACATTTCTGTTTAAAAATGATTTTCAACAACAACAAAGGACGTAAGGGTCAACCTTTCAAACGAAAAGGACCTTCTTGGCAGGTGTCATAATCAGCCATAAAATAGTGCAATAGTGTAAATATATGGGCCATGACAGTGTTATGACATATTATGAAAGGTTATGACAACTTGGCAGCTGTTATGACATATTATGACAGGTTATGACCATGTCATAATGTGTTATGACGCCGGGTGTCAAGTAAAGTGTTACCAATCATCAATAGACTCTGGTTATCAACTGAAACATTGTAATAATATTCACCATGAACTAGATGTGACTGGTTATCAACTGAAACATTGTAATAATATTCACCATGAACTAGATGTGACTGGTTATCAACTGAAACATTGTACTAATATTCCCCATGAACTAGATGTGACTGGTTATCAATTGAAACATTGTAATAATATTCCCTGTGCCTTACCATACTGTATTAGTTTCATTTGATGACCTCAGACATTGTTTGTGCAGGGAAGCAACACTGTTACATTGGTGCCGTGACCCGGATCACTGGTTGTTGCTGAAAAGGAGGAGGTCAAAGGGGGGTATGGGTAACCGGTGTGAAATGGCTAGCTAGTTAGCGCGGTGCACGCTAATAGAGTTCAATCGGTGACGTCACTCGCTCCGAGACATTGAAGAAGTTGTTTCCCTTGCTCTGTAAGGGCCGTGGCTTTTGTGGAGCGATAGGTAACAATGCTTCGTGGGAGGCATTTGTTGATTTGTTCAGAGGGTCCCTGGTTCGAGCCCAGGTTGCGGTGAGGAGAGGGACGGAAGCAACACTGTTACACAAGCAAGAGCACTGTCACGTTCGTCATATGAATCGGACCAAGGTGCAGCGTGGTATGCGTACATTTTTCTATAATAAAGAAAGAACACTGAACAAACTAACAAAAAAACAAAACGAACGAAACGTGAAGCTATATGAAATAGTGCAGACAGGCAACTAAACATAGAATAAGAACCTACAAACACCAAAGGGGAAATGGCTACCTAAATATGATCCCCAATCAGAAACAACGATAAACAGCTGCCTCTGATTGGGTACCATATCAGGCCACCATAAACATACAAATACCTAGATCTACAAAACCCTAGACATACAAAACCCCTAGGCAATACAAAACCTAGCGTAATCCACCCTAGTCACATCCTGACCTAACCAAAATATAAAGAAAACAGAGATATCTCAGGTCAGGGCGCGACAAGCACAAACAAATCTGGGACCAAGACACCACAGATATGGTGTTCACATTGCAACACTGAACGTGTTTATGCAGTGGAGTCTCTCATTGTGACGAGTCTCTCTTCGATTAAAGTTTTCTTACTGAACATCTTCTTCACTCTGCCCTAGATTTAGGGCAGGACATATATACTTCTCAAAGATGCAGACAATCTTTGCATCTATCACAGATGACTGACGTCTGGGTTAACCACAGACTTTGAACAACAGGATGGAGCTTCAAAAGTTGTTTGACAAAGATAGCAATGGAGTTAACAAAGAGCACAAACCAAGACACCACAGCCGTGGCGTTCACATTGCAACAATCACCCCCACCGTGGGACCAAGATGCCACAGCTGTGGCGTTCACATTGCAACAATCACCCCCACCGTGGGAGAAAGACACCACAGCTGTGTCATTCACATTGCAAATCTCACCCCCACCGTGGGACCCAAGCACCAAGAAAGCCTTCCCTTTCTCTTCACCTCCGCAGTGAGGTGAAGTCATCCTTGGCCTCCCGTGACTCCAACTCAAATTCATTTGTATTGGTCACGTACACATATTTAGCAGATGTTATTGCGGGTGTAGCAAATTGCTTGTGTTCCTAGCTCCAACAGTGCAGTAGTATCTAACAATTCACAACAACACACACAAATCTAAAAGTTAAAGAATGGAATATAAATATCAGATTGAGCAATGTTGGAGTGGCATTGACGAAAATGCAGTAGAATAAAATACAGTTTATACATGAGATGAGTAAAGCAGTATGTAAACCTTATTTAAACATTATTAAAGTGGCAGCAGCCTCTAAGGTGCAGGGTTGCATAACCGGTGGGAAGCTGGCTATAGATGGCTATTTAACAGTCTGATGGCCTTGAGATAGAAGCTGTTTTTCAATCTCTCGGTCACAGCTTTGATGCACCTGTACTGACCTCACCTTCTGGATGATAGCAGGGTGAACAGGCAGTGGCTCGGATGGTTGATGACCTTGCTGATCTTTTTGGCCTTCCTGTGACATCGGGTGCTTTAGGTGTCCTGGAGGCCGTGGCGTATGTGACATGCAGTCATGGGCTTCTGTCTACCAAAACCAACTATTGTGTACCTTAGCAGGGAGGGGGCTGAGCACGCACCCTTGTGGGGCCACTGTGTTGAGGATTTGCGAAGTGGAGGTGTTGTTTCCTACCTTCACCACCTGGGGGCGGCCTGTCAGGAATTCCAGGACCCGGTGGAGGGTACTCTTGGAGGGTAATATGGTGTTGAATGCTGAGCTGTAGTCAATGAACAGCATTCTTACAGAGGTATTCCTCTTGTCGAGATGGGATAGGACAGTGTGCAGTGCGATGGCGATTGCATCGTCTGTGGATCTATTGGGTCGGTAAGCAACTTGAAGGGGTGTCTAGGGTGTCAGGAAAGGTAGAGGTGATATGATCCTTAACTAGCCTCTCAAAGCACTTCATGATGACAGAGGCGAGTGCTACGGGGCAATAGTAATTTAGCTCAGTTACCTTTCCTTTCTTGGGTATAGGAACAATGGTGGACATCTTGAAGCAAATGGTGACAGCAGACTGGGATAGGGAGAGATTGAACATGTCTGTAACGGCTCTCGTTGGTGGTAGGAAGCGTAGACCAAAGCGCAGCGTGGAAAGTTTTCATGATTTTTATTATCAAAAAACACTCAAACAAAATAATAAAGCAAAAGCGAACAGTTCTGTCAGGTACAGACACCAAACAGAAAACAAGATCCCACAAAACCCAAAAGGAAAATGACAACTTATATATGATCCCCAATCATATAGCCTCTGATTGGGAACCACACTCGGCCAAAACAAAGAAATAGAAAACATAGACTTTTCCACCCGAGTCACACCCTGACCTAACCAAACCTAGAGAATAATAGGGATCTCTAAGTTCAGGGCGTGACACTGTCCGTAAACACTCCAGCCAGCTGGTCTGTGCATACTATGAGGATGCGGCTAGGGATGCCGTCTGGGCCGGCAGCCTTGCGAGGGTTAAAATGCTTAAATGTCTTACTCACATCAGCCACAGAGAAAGCGAGCCCATAGTCCTTGGTAGCGGGCCGCGTCGCTGGCACTATGTTATCCTCAAAGCGGGCGAAGAAGGTGTTAATCTTGTCTGAAAGCAAGACGTCAGCCTCTGTGATGTGGCTGGTTTTCCCTTTGTTATCTGTGATTGTCTGTAGACCCTGCCACATACGTCTCATGTCTGAGCCGTTGAATTGCGACTCCACTTTGTCTCTGTACTGATATTTAGCCTGCTTGATTGCATTATGGAGGGAATAACTACACTGTTTTGTATTCAGCCATGGTTAAACGCGATGGTTTGCGCTTTCAGTTTTGCGCGAATGCTGCCGTCTATCCACTGTTTCTGCTTTGGGTCATACTCTGGACCTAGTTTTGTCCCGTGGAATAATATGTTTCCTCATAATCCTGGACTATCGGACCACCATTTTATTACGTTTGCAATTGCAAGAAATAATCTGCTCAGACCCCAACCAAGGATCATCAAAAGTCGTGCTATAAATTCTCGAACAACCCAAAGATTCCTAGATGCCCTTCCAGACTCCCTCCGCCTACCCAAGGACGTCAGAGTACAAAAATCAGTTAACCTGTTATGGCTGCAAGGGGCGGTATTGAGTAGCCTGATAATATGTGTCCATTTCAAACGGCCTCGTACTCAATTCTTGCTCGTACAATATGCATATTATTATTATTATTGGATAGAAAACACTCTCTAGTTTCTAAAACCGTTTGAATTATTTCTCTGAATGAAACAGAACTCATTCTGCAGCACTTTTCCTGAGCCGGAAGTTCAAAGTCTGAAATCGATGCTCTCTTCCTCCTTCTGCCTATACATGGGCATGACATGTAAGAGTCTACATACACTTCATACGCCTTCCTCTGGGTGTCAAGAAGGCTTTGAGAGAAGAAAAGAGGTGATTATCTCGATCTGGGATGGAATAATCCCTCTTGGAATGACGTATAGCCCACTTCCGGTACTCTGAAGAACGCGCTTTGGACTCTGGGATTGCCTTATGTTTTGCTGACGTTATAAGCGAATATTATTTCCGGCTTTGATTTTTTTTGATACATGTCACCATATCATCGTTACGTATGTTTTTTCAATATAGTTTCATCAGATTATTGAAAATTTTTTCGGGAGTTTTACCGTGTTCCGTTCTCTTCCGTCTGTTTACATGGAGAGATCCGTGCAACCCGGCTAGCGCGCTTGCTAAATGAAGAGAGAAAGTTGCCGTTCCAGATCAAAACAACGACTATTTTGGACAAAGGACACCTTGTTCAACATTCTGACGGAAGATCACCAAAAGTAAGAAACATTTTATGATGCTATTTCTAATATCTGTCGTGCATGTGAACTGGTCGTGGGCGCCCAAGTGTTTCTGGCTATTGTGGCTGCGCTAATATAGCGCTACATTTTGTTTTCGCTGTAAAACATTTAATAAATCGCAAATATTGTCTGGAATCACAAGATGCTTGTCTTTCAATTGCTGTACACTATGTATTTTTCAGAAATGTTTTATGATGAGTAATTAGGTATTTGACGTTGGTGTCTGTAAATATTATGGCTGCTTTCGGTGCAATTTCTGAATGTAGCTGCAATGTAAACTATGATTTATACCTGAAATATGCACATTTTTTGAAAAAAACATATGCTATACAATAAATATGTTATCAGACTGTCATCTGAGGAGGTTGTTTCTTGGTTAGTGGCTATTTATATCTTTATTTGGTCGAATTTGTGATAGCTACTGATGGAGTCAATAACTGACGGAGTAAGAATAGTGGTGTCTTTTGCTAATGTGGTTAGCTAATAGATTTACATATTGTGTCTTCCCTGTAAAACATTTAAAAAATCGGACATGTTGGCTTGATTCACAAGAGGTGTACCTTTCATATGCTGCGTTGGACTTGTTAATGTGTGAAAGTTAAATATTTAAAAAAAATATCTTTTGAATTTCGCGCCCTTCACTTGAAGTGGCTGTTGTCATAAGTGTACCGGAGTCGGGCTGCGGCCATAACAAGTTAACTTCCTGACAGTATTCAGTAATTTCGGATGACTGATGTGCCCAAAGTAAACTGCCTGTTACTCAGGCTTAGAAGCTAGGATATGCATACAATTGGTAGTATTGGATAGAAAACACTCCGAAGTTTCTAAACCTGTTCAAATAATGTCTGTGAGTATAACAGAACTGATATTGCAGGCAAAAATCCGAGGAGAATCCACACAGATATTTTTTTTTTAGGTGTCTGCCCATCCAAATCCTTGTTTATGGGAAAATCAAAAGAATACCTCCCCATATTGCAGTTCCTAGGGCTTCCACTAGATGTCAACAGTCTTTAGAATGAGTTTCAGGCTTGTTTTTTGAAAAATTAGCTAAAATGTCTACTTTTTCTAGGTGGCTCCCATTTTGACTGTAATATTGTGGCGCGTGTGAATGAGGGCGCGCACTTCGTTATTTATCTCCGGTTATGAACATACTGTTCTCAGCTTAAATGTTATCATTTATTTTCATATTAGGGTACCTGAGGTTTGATTAGAAACGTTGTTTGACTTGTTTGGACAAAGTTTATTGGTAATCTTTGGTGGATTACTGAATCAAGCGCGCCAAATAAACTGACTTTTCTGGGAAATAAAGAAGGACGTTATCGAACAAAACGACCATTTGATGTGTAGCTGGGACCCTTGGGATTGCAACCAGAGGAAGATCTTCAAAGGTAAGTGATTTATTTTATAGCTATTTCTGACTTTCGTGACGCCTCTGCTTGTTTGGAAAATGTTTGTCATGCTTTTGCACGCAGGGCGCTGTCCTCAGATAATCGCATGGTTTGCTTTCGCCGTAAAGCCTTTTTGAAATCTGACAAAGCGGCTGGATTAACAAGAAGTTAAGCTTTTAAATGATGTAGGACACTTGTATTTTCATGAATGTTTAATATTACGATTTTGTATTTTGAATTTGGCTCGCTCCGATTTCACCGGATGTTGTCGAATATGATCCTGTGAACGGGATTTCCGTGCTAAGAGGTTAACCTGTTGAGGACAGAGGGCGCTGTTTTCACTTTGGGGGAAAATCGTGCCCAATTTAAACGGCCTCGTACTCAATTCTTGCTCGTACAATATGCATATTATTATTACTATTGGATAGAAAACACTCTCTAGTTTCTAAAACCGTTTGAATTATATCTGTGAGTAAAACAGAACTCATTTGGCACAAACTTCCTGACCAGGAAGTGGAAAATCTGAAATCGATGCTCTGTTCTAGGTCCTGCCTATAAATGGGCATGATACGTATTAGTATACATGCACGTCATACACCTTCCCCTAGATGTCAAGAGGCAGTGAGAGAAGAAATGGAGTGTTTATCTTGGTCTGAGATGGAATAAATCCTCTTGGAATGACGTGTCACCCATTTCCTGTTTTCTGGAAAGCACGAGGTTGGACGTGGAATTGCCTTCTGAAAAGCTTTCGTTATAGGCGACTACTATCTCCGGCTTTGATTTTATTTGATACATGTGACAATATCATCGTAAAGTATGTTTTTTCAATATAGTTTTATTAAACTATTGAAATTTATTCGGTACGTTAGGCGTGTTGCGTTGTGTGCCTTTGTTCAGGAAGGAGAGCTTCGCGCCACTTGGCTAGTGCGCTTGCTAATTCAAGAGGGAAAAAGGACGTTCTAAATCCAAACAACGATTGTTCTTGACAAAGGACCTCTTGTACAACATTCTGATGAAAGATCAGCAAAAGTAGGACCCATTTTATGATGCTATTTCATATATCTGTCGAACTGTGTACTATTAGTTTTGCGCCCAGGTTTTGGGCACTCGCTCGCCATAACGTAAGCCTTATGTCGTAATGAAGTTATTTTTAGAATTCTAACACGGCGATTGCATTAAGAACTAGTGTATCTATCATTTTCTATACAACATGTATTTTTTAGTTATGTTTATGAATAGCTATTTGGTCAGAATATGTGTGTCAGAAAAAGTGTCAGAAAAATATCCGGACGTTGTGGGAAAAAGTAGCTACGTTAGCACAATGTATAACCACTGATTTCAGCTCTAAATATGCACATTTTCGAACAAAACATAAGTGTATGTATAACCTGATGTTATAGGACTGTCATCTGATGAAGCATATCAAGGTTAGTCAAAAATTATATATCTTTTGCTGGTTTGTTACGATCGCTAACTTTTGCTGCTGGGAAATGGCTTGTGTTTCTGGCTATTGTGGTAAGCTAATAAAACGCTATATTGTGTTTTCGCTGTAAAATCGGAAATATTGTCTGGAATCACAAGATGCCTGTCTTTCATTTGCTGTACACTATGTATTTTTCAGAAATGTTTTATGATGAGTATTTAGGTATTTGACGTTGGTGTCTGTAATTATTCTGTCTGCTTTCGGTGCAATTTCTGATTGTAGCTGCAATGTAAACTATGATTTATACCTGAAATATGCACATTTTTCGAACAAAACATAGATTTATTGAATAACATGTTATAAGACTGTCATCGGATGAAGTTGTTTGTTGGTTAGTTAGGTTGGCTTTGTGCATGCTACCTGTGCTGTGAAAAATGTCTGTCCTTTTTTGTATTTGGTAGTGAGCTAACATAAATATACGTGCTGTTTTCGCTGTAAAACATTTTAAAAATCGGACATGGCTGGATTCACAAGATGTGTACCTTTCATTTGCTGTACTGGACTTGTTAACCTGTTGATGACAGGGGGCGCTATTTACACTTTGGGGGAAAATCGTCACAATTTAAACGGCCTCATACTCAATTCTTGCTCGTACAATATGCATATTATTATTACTATTGGATAGAAAACACTCTCTAGTTTCTGAAACCGTTTGAATTATTTCTCTGAGTGAAACAGAACTCCTTCTGCAGCACTTTTCCTGTCAGGGAGTGAGATTTCATAAATCCATGTCCCTGTTCTGAGATCCGTTTATAAGTCCCCATGCAAGCTATGAGGGTACATGCACTGCATACGTCTTCCTCTAGATGTCAGTAAGGGGTGAGACTTTGAATGGAGTCGATTGCGCAATCTGGGACCTAATATTAGACGTGGAACCGGAAGTACCGTTCTTTTCAACGGTGCGCTTGGCGCATGAAGACACCAGAATGGCGTCCTGCAAACGCTTTCGTTATAGTATTTCTATATCTCCAGTCATGTTTTTATTTGTTATAGGTGTTAAAGACATCATAAGGTAGTTAATTTAAACCGACTTATAGCAGTGTATAGCAGTTTATTGCGATTTTTATGGGATTTCTTTGCCATGCGCAGCACGAGTTGGACACCACTCCAGTTGGCGGCTAACGTTTAGCGGCTAATTCGACCGGACAAGAGGACATCTTTCAACCCAAAGACTTCTTTTGAAGAAATGACACATTGCCCAAGATTCTGATGGAAGCTCAGCTAATAGTAAGCAGTCTTTTCAGTGGAATGTGGGAGGAGTTCCGCTGGCGGAACGCCAGAGCAGTACAGATTTTATTTATTTTTTTATTTTTTTATTTTTTTATTTTACCGTTATTTTACCAGGTAAGTTGACTGAGAACACGTTCTCATTTGCAGCAACGACCTGGGGAATAGTTACAGGGGAGAGGAGGGGGATGAATGAGCCAATTGTAAACTGGGGATTATTAGGTGACCATGATGGTTTGAGGGCCAGATTGGGAATTTAGCCAGGACACCGGGGTTAACATCCCTACTCTTACGATAAGTGCCATGGGATCTTTAATGACCTCAGAGTCAGGACACCCGTTTAACGTCCCATCCGAAAGACGGCACCCTACACAGGGCAGTGTCCCCAATCACTGCCCTGGGGCATTGGGATATTTTTTAGACCAGAGGAAAGAGTGCCTCCTACTGGCCCTCCAACACCACTTCCAGCAGCATCTGGTCTCCCATCCAGGGACTGACCAGGACCAACCCTGCTTAGGTTAACCACCTAACTGAGGAACTCAATTTAACCTTGCGCAACACGCTAGATGCAGTCGTACCCCTAAAAACAGAAAACATTTGTCATAAGAAACTTGCTCCCTGATATACAGAAAATACCTGAGCTCTGAAGCAAGCTTCCAGAAAATTGGAACGGAAATGGCGCTACACCAAACTGGAAGTCTTCCGACTAGCTTGGAAGACAGTACCGTGCAGTATCGACGAGCCCTCACTGCTGCTCGATCATCCTATTTTTCCAACTTAATTGAGGAAAATAAGAACAACCCCAATTTTCTTTTTGATTCTGTCGCAAAGCTTACTAAAAAGCAGCATTCCCCAAGAGTGGATGGCTTTCACTTCAGCAGTGATAAATTCATGAATTTCTTTGCGGAAAAGATCATGATCATTAGAAAGCAAATTACGGACTCCTCTTTAAATCTGCGTATTCCTCCAAAGCTCAGTTGTCCCGAGTCTGCACAACTTTGCCAGGACCTAGGTTCAAGGGAGACACTCAAGTCTTTCTTGTACTATATCTCTTGACACATTGATGAAAATAATCATGGCCTCTAAACCTTCAAGCTGCAAGCTGCATACTGGACCCTATTTCAACTAAACTACTGAAAGAGCTGCTTCCTGTGCTTGGCCCTCCTATGTTGAACATAATAAACGGCTCTCTATCCTTCGGATGTGTACCAAACTCACTAAAAGTGGCAGTAATAAAGCCTCTCTTGAAAAAGCCAAACCTTGATCCAGAAAATATAAAAAACTATCGGCCTATATCGAATCTCCCATTCCTCTCAAAAAGCTGTTGCGCAGAAACTCACTGCCTTTCTGAAGACAAACAACATTTACGAAACGCTTCAGTCTGGTTTTAGACCCCATCATAGCACTGAGACTGCACTTGTGAAGGTGGTAAATGACCTATTAATGGCATCAGACCGAGGCTCTGCATCTGTTCTCGTGCTCCTAGACCTTAGTGCTGCTTTTGATACCATCGATTGCCACATTCTTTTGGAGAGATTGGAAACCCAAATTGGTCTGCATGGACAAGTTCTGTCCTGGTTTAGATCTTATCTATCGGAAAGATATCAGTTTGTCTCTGTGGATGGTTTATCCTCTGACAAATCAACTGTAAATGTTGGTGTTCCTCAAGGCTCCATTTTAGGACCACTATTGTTTTTACTATATATTTTACCTCTTGGTGATGTCATTCAGAAACATAATGTTAACTTTCACTGCTATGCGGATGACACACAGCTGTACATTTCGATGAAACATGGTGAAGCCCTAAAATTGCCCTCCCTGGAAGCCTGTGTTTCAGACATAAGGAAGTGGATGGCGGCAAATGTTCTACTTTCATACTCGGACAAAACAGAGATGCTTGTTCTAGGTCCCAAGAAACAAAGAGATCTTCTGTTGAATCTGACAATTAATCTTGATGGTTGTATAGTCGTGTCAAATAAAACTGTGAAGGTCCTCGGCATTACTCTGGACCCTGATCTCTCTTTTGAAAAACATATCAATAATGTTTCAAGGACAGCTTTTTTCCATCTACGTAACATCGCAAAAATCTTTAACTTTATGTCCAAAAATGATGCAGAAAAGACTACTGCAATGCTCTACTTTCCGCCTACCTGGAAAAAGCACTAAATAAACTTCAGTTAGTGCTAAACACCATCTGCTAGAATCTTGACTAGAACCCCAAAATGTCATCATATTACTCCAGTGCTAGCCTCCCTACACTGGCTTCCTGTTAAGGCAAGGGCTGATTTCAAGGTTTTACTGTTAACCTACAAAGCGTTACATGGGCTTGCTCCTACCTATCTTTCCAATTTGGTCCTGCCGTACATACCTACACGTATGCTACGGTCACAAGACACAGGCCTCCTTACTGTCCCTATAATTTCTAAGCAAAGAGCTGGAGGCAGCTCCTATAGTGCTCTATTTTTATGGAATGGTCTGCCTATCCATGTGAGAGACACAGACTTGGTCTCAACCTTTAAGTCTTTATTGAAGACGCATCTCCTCAGTAGGTCATATGATTGAGTGTAGTCTGGCCCAGGAGTGTGAAGGTGAATAGAAAGGCTCTGGCGCAACAAACCATCCTTGCTGTCTCTGCCTAGTCAGTTCCCCTCTCTCCACTGGGATTCTCGGCCTCTAACCCTTTTACTTTTTTCTCATATTTTTTATTTGACCAGGTATGTTGACTGAGAACACATTCTCATTTACCACAACAACCTGGGGAATAGTTACAGGGGAGAGGGATGAATGAGCCAATTGTAAGCTGGGTATGATTAGGTGACCATGATGGTGTAAGGAATTTAGCCAGGACACCAGGGTTAACATCCCTACTCTTACGATAAGTACCACGGGATCTTTAATGACCTCAGAGTCAGGACACCCGTTTAACATCCCATCCGAAAGACAGCACCCTACACAGGGCAGTGCCCTGGGGCATCACTGCCCTGGGGCATTGGGATATTTTTTAGACCAGAGGAAAGAGTGCCTCCTCCTGGCCCTCCAACACCACTTCAAGCAGCATCTGGTCTCCCATCCAGGAACTGACCAGGACCAACCCTGCTTAGCTTCAGAAGCAAGCCAGCAGTGGGATGCAGGGTGGTATGCTGCTGGCTGAGTCACTGGATTACTGGTGCTCTACCATGCCGACCCTAGGAGGAGTGTGTCACTTCGGTGGGTTGAGTCACTGACGTGATCTTCCTGTCCGTGTTGGCGCCCCCGCTTGGGTTGTGCCGTGGCGAAGATCTTTGTGGGCTATACTCGGCCTTGTCTCAGGATGGTAAGTTGGTGGTTGAAGATATCCCTCTAGTGGTGTTGGGGCTGTGCTTTGGCAAAGTGTGTGGGGTTATATCCTGCCTGTTTGGCCCTGTCCGGGGGTATCGTCGGACGGGCCACAGTGTCTCCCGACCCCTCCTGTCTCAACCTCCAGTATTTATGCTGCAGTAGTTTATGTGTCGGGGGGCTAGCGTCAGTCTGTTACATCTGGAGTATTTCTCCTGTCTTATCCGGTGTCCTGTGTGAATTTAAGTATGATCTCTCTAATTCTCTCTCTTTCTCGCTTTTTCTCTCTAGCTTTCTCTCTTTCTCTCTTTCTTTCTTTCTCTCGGAGGATCTGAGCCCTAGGACCATGCCTCAGGACTACCTAGCCTGATGACTCCTTGCTGTCCCCAGTCCACCTGGCCTTGCTGCTGCTCCAGTTTCAACTGTTCTGCCTGCGGCAATGGAACCCTGACCTGTTCACCGGACGTGCTACCTGTCCCAGACCTGTTGTTTTCGACTCTCTAGGGACAGCAGGAGCGGTAGAGATACTCTTAATGATCGGCTATGAAAAGCCAACTGACATTTACTCCTGAGGTGCTGACATGTTGCACCCTCGACAACCACTGTTATTGTTATTATTTGACCATGCTGGTCATCTATGAACATTTGAACATCTTGGCCATGTTCTGTTATAATCTCCACCCAGCACAGCCAGAAGAGGACTGGCCACCTCTCAGTCTGGTTCCTCTCTAGGTTTCTTCCTAGGTTCTGGCCTTTCTAGGGAGTTTTTCCTAGCCACCGTGCTTCTACACCTGCCTTGCTTGCTGTTTGGGGCTGGGTTTTAGGCTGGGTTTCTGTACAGCACTTTGTGACATCAGCTGATGTAAGAAGGGCTTTATAAATACATTTGATTTGATCAGAAACACAAAACAAAAAATCATCACGATTCCACTTCAAGTCACTTTCACCGACCCAACAGTCCCCAACCTCTTCTCTAACCTGACACCCCATATGGATCAGGCAAAAAGCAATGATCCATTCTCTCCAAAAATCTCACTCCCACTGGGCCAGAAACATCTTTATCACTATCAGGACTAGAATCAAATCCGCACCTGCCACAGCCGTCAATTCATCATTTACATTTACATTTAAGTCATTTAGCAGACGCTCTTATCCAGAGCGACTTACAAATTGGTGCATTCACCTTATGATATCCAGTGGAACAACCACTTTACAATAGTGCATCTAAATCTTTTAAGGGGGGGGGGGGGGTTAGAAGGATTACTTTATCCTATCCTAGGTATTCCTTAAAGAGGTGGGGTTTCAGGTGTCTCCGGAAGGTGGTGATTGACTCCGCTGACCTGGCGTCGTGAGGGAGTTTGTTCCACCATTGGGGTACCAGAGCAGCGAACAGTTTTGACTGGGCCGAGCGGGAACTGTACTTCCTCAGAGGTAGGGAGGCGAGCAGGCCAGAGGTGGATGAACGCAGTGCCCTTGTTTGGGTGTAGGGCCTGATCAGAGCCTGAAGGTACGGAGGTACCGTTCCCCTCACAGCTCCCCCTCACCGTTCCCCTCACAGCTTCATCCTCACTCTCGTCATGTTACATTTCCTCCTGTAGCTCTTCCAGAAGTTCTTCCATATTTACTCATAAGATGTTCCATTTTCCTCCCTTTTTTCCCTGTCCGGCATCTTGCCAACCTCTACGGGTTCCTCTGACTTCCTCTCCTCGTCCAACATTACGAGAAACAATCCAGAGCCCACTGTCGGGTGAGCTAGCAGTTGCTAAGCTAGCAGTTGCTAAGCCAGCAGTTGCTAAGCTAGCAGTTGCTAAGCTAGCAGTTGCTAAGCTGTAGATGATCTATCTCGTTTCTCGGTCTTCTTCTAGGTTCAAAACTATATGGTCGTAGTCTGGTGCCTTATTGTCAAAACCAACCCAATCGTAACACCGCGACCTGGTGCAGGCAGGCAGTCACTTGCCCAGTGTTCCACAACTGTTCACCTGTTTCTACTTCAAGCAAGAAGTTCCATCTGTACTTTTTGTGTGTTTTTATGGTGGTGTGTGGCACAGCAGCATATCATAGATTTTTATCTCCAATGTCACGTTCTTGGGACATCATATTGACACACAGTATATCCTACACATTATTGTTTGGGCGATGCTAATGTGAAACATGACCTTAAAAGTTGAACAGCATTCTGTCATACTGAATGCAGCCTTGGCAAATGCAATCAAGCAACGCGCCGTGGCATTGATCAACCAATGGTGTGTTACATACCACCCACAAACATTTGCTTGACACCTCCTCATTATCATATTGGAGGAAGAAATACAGAAATAAATAAATGAATAAAATGGAAGTCTGATACATTTTTTAAATAATGATTTATCTATTTATGTCTGGATTCATTAATTCATCCATCTATTTATGTATTTATATGTGAATGTATTTATTTATTCATCTATTTATCTATTTATATGTGCATTTATTTATTTATCTATTTATATGTGAATGTATTTATTTATTTATCTATTTTCTTATTGAACAACTTCTTCATCTGTAAAGTGCCCCCTGTACACTTCAACGTTGGCATTGCTTTTTGTACCATCAAAACCACAGACTATGTAAAACAACAGGATGGAGCTGCAACTGAGGTATGCTTAGAAGAGGTATAACCAGACTAGTAGAGGTGTACCAGGAACTAACATCATCACTCTGTTCATCTGGGGAGAGGAAAGTAGACAGGACGGTAGTCAGGGGACGCTGTAGAAACTCTGATACTGATAGGTTATAATAAGGTGAAACATGGAGCATTTCATGCCAGGATTTGACATTCTGATCTCACAAGTGAGAAAAACAGCCAGTTTTTACGTGACCTCCTTCGCTCTTTTTCTTTACCACGTTGTGTTTGATGAGCACATGAAATGCTCTTGTAAACATGGTGTTAAACCAGAGGTTACCTATAACCAGTGTCTCGTCTACATGGTGTTTCCAGCTCTGATCTTGCTTCTCTTGACTCTCTGGATGGATGGAGAGTTTCAACGAGTCTTGAGAATTACATGCAGATGTAAATTATATTTGCGGAGAAGACTTTTCCTAATCCCCTTTAAGGCGGGTGCTATAGCGTTGCTGTGGGTTGTGTCTGTGTTAATTGATGGAGACTGGTACGTGTGCATTAAAAGAGAAAAGCTTCCCTGCAGGAACAACACCACACCCTCCCAAGAGGAACTAGAAAAGCAACTCGAAGCTCGTTTCAAAACGGAGTCCATGGTGAGTACCTTTCATTACTTACTTATTATTTATACAAATTTCCCAGAGTATTGAGGGGGGGGGGGGGGGGGGGTGGAGACCAGCGTATAGGGGGGGTGTAAACCAGAGTATTGAGGGGGGGGGTATGACACCAGGGTATTGAGAGGGGGTGGAGACCAGAGTTTAAGAAGGGGTGTGGAGACCAGATTATTGAGAGGGGGTGGAAACCAGAGTATTGAGGGGGGAATGGAGACCAGAGCATTGAGGGGGGATGGAGACCAGATTATGGAGAGGGGTTGGAAACCAGATTATTTGGGGGGTGAGAGCATTGAGGGGGGAGGAGACCAGATTACTGAGAGGGGGTGGAAACCAGAGTATTGAGGTGACATGCAGACCAGAGTGTTGAGGAGGCGTGGAGACCAGAGTGTTGATGGGAGGGGGGATACCAGAATATTGAAGTGGGGGGGGGGGGGGTGGAGCCCTGATTATTGAGGGGGGGGGTGGACCAGAGTATTGAAGGGGGGACCAGAGTATTGAAGGGGGGACCAGAGTATTGAAGGGGGGACCAGAGTATTGAAGGGAGGACCAGAGTATTGAAGGGGGGACCAGAGTATTGAAGGGGGGACCAGAGTATTGAAGGGGGGACCAGAGTATTGAAGGGGGGACCAGAGTATTGAAGGGGGGACCAGAGTATTGAAGGGGGGACCAGAGTATTCGGGGGGAGGGGACACAAGGCTATTGGGGGGGTAGACACCAGAGTATAGTTTGGTCTAAATATATTAGATTACCTTTAACATGAAAACACATTTTGTTTCAGGTTATTGGATTGGTACTGGTTCTGTTTCTGCTTGTTGGGATTTCTATTCTGACTGCAGTACCTTGGAGTGATTTCTTTTCTGTTATACGCAGAAAATGTACAACGCATGAGAACATTAACGATTGCATGGTGGACTGTAAAATCAAAACTTATCACATGGCTCTTTATGAGGAGAGTATTATGGAAGAGATAGACATTGTTATTGAAAAAGACTTAAAGAGAACAGCTAAGGAGCGTGTAGTTCTTAAAATCAGAGAACTACTACAGACCTCTTCGACTGCAGCCCCTCCAACCCCCACCGCACAGGGAGGAGGCGGGGCAAGCAGCAGCACCCGTCCTGAGGTGGAAGATAGTAGCAGCAGCACCCATCCTGAGGTGGAAGATAGTAGCAGCAGCACCACCCATCCTGATGTGGAAGATAGTAGCAGCAGCACCACCCGTCCTGAGGTGGAAGATAGTAGCAGCAGCACCACCCATCCTGAGGTGGAAGATAGTAGCAGCAGCACCACCCATCCTGAGGTGGAAGATAGTAGCAGCAGCACCACCCATCCTGAGGTGGAAGATAGTAGCAGCAGCACCACCCATCCTGAGGTGGAAGATAGTAGCAGCAGCACCACCCATCCTGAGGAGGAAGATAGAGTGATCACCCTTGACAACCTTGATTTTGAAAAAATATCTGATCTTTATTCTCATATAATCAGCTCTATGTTCCCTGAACCGCCCAGTTCTGCAGCCTCTACAGCCCCTGCAACCCACCGACAGCCCAGACAGAGAGAAGACAGGCCAAGCAGCAACAGAATCGTTTAGGGAACAACAACAGAAACCAGAAAAGAACAAACTAATTCAAGGAACAATAACTGAAGAAGTGGCCAGATGTCACTACTTGAGGAAGGCCCTCAACCCAAACTGTGGTGTAATACTGGTAAACCCCTGTAATATAGATTTTTGCATCAAATATGTGAAATGTCACATATTTGGTTATAAAATGTAAAATGATATGGACATTAATATTATCATACAATGTATGTGAACCGTTTGTGAAAACTGTTGATTTCCAGTGAACTCCTCAAATCAGCCATGCAAAAATAAACTGTAGTGAGTAGTGACCCTGTGTTTATAACCTTTGTTTATAAGGCTACTTCTGTCTCACAGTAAACTGTGTTTCTGGTTAAGGTGGCAGCAATAGTCTGGTACAATACAACTAGTATGGGTTAAATGAGGGGAGTGAACAACTGTGGGTGATAAACCTCAACAACGACCCTGTATAAGTCTGTATAATGTCACAGGGTGGAAATGTGAGCCGGGTGGCAAACATGAGCCTGTTAGACCACAGTGATGGTTGACAGAGCTGTTCTAAGTCATCTTTATTTATAGACTATAAACAATGTAACCTTCATTAATGAATATGTGTTAATATAACCAGTGAATTATTGTTTTTGTCCTTGATGCTACAATTCATATGTTGTTACTGTTGATTATATTCTGTCTTTATGTCTACCTTTAAAGAACAATTTAAGAAGATATATTAATACTAACAATCTTTATTTCCTCCTGTCTTCAAAGTACGACAGCTGTTCACTTTGCAATACTATACATGTTTAAGCTGTTCATTTTGAAAAGTCTCAAATAAAAATAATTGTTTTCTTTTTTTCTATACAGCCTTGATTGATCAGTTAATGACTGAATACATTTGTATAATAATGTATGTAGAAGCACGGTGGCTGGGAAAAACTCCCAAGAAAGGCTGGAACCTAGGAAGAAACGTAGAGAGGAACCAGGCTACGAGGTGTGGCCAGTCCTCTTTCTGGCTGTGCAGAGTGGAGATTATAACAGAACAAATAAAATAGAAGGCTCTGATTGGCTCTGATCAACCAGTTGGATGTTTGTGACATCATCAACACTAACCAATAGTTGTATTTGTCAGATCAGATCTACAGTCATTTCTCTCCTCTTTCTAATTTTGGATGATTGAATGATTCATAGTAGATCTTTCAGCGTGATAGGGTCAAATTAAGGTCACTATCAGCAGACTTCCTGTCGACTGCCTGAACTGCTGAGCGAAAACGTGAAAGTTATGAAAATTCTGTGCAATTTCTGCCGCGGGCGTTTATTGGAGACATTGAGGCTGTACCCACTTTAAGTGACAGTTATTGGCCACCGATCACAATGTAGGCCTTTCAGATTGACCTATCATCAAAAAGAATGGAGAAAATAAATCCCAGAACATTTTAACATGGAAATAGCTGTTCTATCATTCAGCCTACAGTAGCAGCCAATGTGTGGTGTTCAATGTAGGCCTACATTCCATGAGACTTTTGTAAAAAATATGCAGGGCTCTTTACCTGACTTACTTTTCAAAGACGGCTAGACATGCACACGCTTTGTGCTCTTGTAGGAAGCAACCACTCGCCTATTGCTAATTAGAAATTAGCTATAACTGGGCTAATAACTCACTTACTAGCACTGAATATGAACAAATGTGCACATTTGGCTACATGCAGCTCTCGCTTCTATCTCAAAACAAGCGAATCTACTCTCGACCACTCATGCTGTAAATGGCACAGATCCATATATGGCAATGGGCTATTTGCATATAGTGATACTGCAGCTCTGACTGGTTATGCCGCACCGGTCTGTAAAGTATGGACTGTGTCATACCTGTCGATGCAATAGAATCCTACTCCGTTGCGTTCTGCTGCATAGCTCTTTTCCTATATTAATTCTTGCAAAGTTCTTTTGTTTCGGGATGTTGCATTGAAAGTGGCTAATATTGGTAATTCCTACAGTAGAGGGACAAGTTGATATTGATAATCTAAACAAATAATGTCTGAGGTCATCAAAAGAAACTAATACAGTAGAGTAAGACACAGGGAATATTATTACAATGTTTCAGTTGATAACCAGTCACATCTAGTTCATGGGGAATATTAGTACAATGTTTCAGTTGATAACCAGTCACATCTAGTTCATGGTGAATATTATTACAATGTTTCAGTTGATAACCAGTCACATCTAGTTCATGGGGAATATTAGTACAATGTTTCAGCTGATAACCAGTCACATCTAGTTCATGGGGAATATTAGTACAATGTTTCAGCTGATAACCAGTCACATCTAGTTCATGGTGAATATTATTACAATGTTGCAGCTGATAACCAGTCACATCTAGTTCATGGGGAATATTATTACAATGTTTCAGCTGATAACCAGTCACATCTAGTTCATGGGGAATATTATTACAATGTTTCAGTTGATAACCAGTCACATCTAGTTCATGGGGAATATTATTACAATGTTTCAGCTGATAATCAGTCACATCTAGTTCATGGTGAATATTATTACAATGTTTCAGCTGATAACCAGTCACATCTATTTCATGGTGAAATGTATTACAATGTTTCAGTTGATAACCAGTCACTTCTAGTTCATGGTGAATATTATTACAATGTTTCAGCTGATAACCAGTCACATCTAGTTCATGGTGAATATTATTACACTGTTTCAGTTGATAACCAGTCACATCTAGTTCATGGTGAATATTATTACAATGTTTCAGCTGATAACCGGTCACATCTAGTTCATGGGGAATATTAGTACAATGTTTCAGTTGATAACCAGTCACATCTAGTTCATGGTGAATACTATTACAATGTTTCAGTTGATAACCAGTCACATCTAGTTCATGGTGAATATTATTACAATGTTTCAGCTGATAACCAGTCACATCTAGTTCATGGGGAATATTATTACAATGTTTCAGCTGATAACCAGTCACATCTAGTTCATGGGGAATATTATTACAATGTTTCAGCTGATAACCAGTCACATCTAGTTCATGGGGAATATTATTACAATGTTTCAGCTGATAACCAGTCACATCTAGTTCATGGGGAATATTATTACAATGTTTCAGTTGATAACCAGTCACATCTAGTTCATGGGGAATATTATTACAATGTTTCAGCTGATAATCAGTCACATCTAGTTCATGGTGAATATTATTACAATGTTTCAGCTGATAACCAGTCACATCTATTTCATGGTGAAATTTATTACAATGTTTCAGTTGATAACCAGTCACATCTAGTTCATGGGGAATATTATTACAATGTTTCAGTTGATAACCAGTCACTTCTAGTTCATGGTGAATATTATTACAATGTTTCAGCTGATAACCAGTCACATCTAGTTCATGGTGAATATTATTACACTGTTTCAGTTGATAACCAGTCACATCTAGTTCATGGTGAATATTATTACAATGTTTCAGCTGATAACCGGTCACATCTAGTTCATGGGGAATATTAGTACAATGTTTCAGTTGATAACCAGTCACATCTAGTTCATGGTGAATATTATTACAATGTTTCAGTTGATAACCAGTACCATCTAGTTCATGGGGAATATTATTACAATGTTTCAGTTGATAACCAGTCACATCTAGTTCATGGTGAATATTATTACAATGTTTCAGTTGATAACCAGTCACATCTAGTTCATGGGGAATATTATTACAATGTTTCAGCTGATAATCAGTCACATCTAGTTCATGGTGAATATTATTACAATGTTTCCGCTGATAACCAGTCACATCTAGTTCATGGGGAATATTATTACAATGTTTCAGTTGATAACCAGTCACATCTAGTTCATGGTGAATATTATTACAATGTTTCAGTTGATAACCAGTCACTTCTAGTTCATGGTGATTATTATTACAATGTTTCAGCTGATAACCAGTCACATCTAGTTCATGGTGAATATTATTACACTGTTTCAGTTGATAACCAGTCACATCTAGTTCATGGTGAATATTATTACAATGTTTCAGCTGATAACCGGTCACATCTAGTTCATGGGGAATATTAGTACAATGTTTCAGTTGATAACCAGTCACATCTAGTTCATGGTGAATATTATTACAATGTTTCAGTTGATAACCAGTCACATCTAGTTCATGGGGAATATTATTACAATGTTTCAGTTGATAACCAGTCACATCTAGTTCATGGTGAATATTATTACAATGTTTCAGTTGATAACCAGTCACATCTAGTTCATGGGGAATATTATTACAATGTTTCAGCTGATAACCAGTCACATCTAGTTCATGGGGAATATTATTACAATGTTTCAGTTGATAACCAGTCACATCTAGTTCATGGGGAATATTATTACAATGTTTCAGCTGATAACCAGTCACATCTAGTTCATGGTGAATATTATTACAATGTTTCAGCTGATAACCAGTCACATCTAGTTCATGGTGAATATTATTACAATGTTTCAGTTGATAACCAGTCACATCTAGTTCATGGTGAATATTATTACAATGTTTCAGTTGATAACCAGTCACATCTAGTTCATGGGGAATATTAGTACAATGTTTCAGTTGATAACCAGTCACATCTAGTTCATGGTGAATATTATTACAATGTTTCAGCTGATAACCAGTCATATCTAGTTCATGGGGAATATTATTACAATGTTTCAGCTGATAACCAGTCACATCTAGTTCATGGTGAATAGTATTACAATGTTTCAGCTGATAACCAGTCACATCTAGTTCATGGGGAATATTATTACAATGTTTCAGCTGATAACCAGTCACATCTAGTTCATGGGGAATATTATTACAATGTTTCAGTTGATAACCAGTCACATCTAGTTCATGGGGAATATTAGTACAATGTTTCAGCTGATAATCAGTCACATCTAGTTCATGGTGAATATTATTACAATGTTTCAGCTGATAACCAGTCACATCTATTTAATGGTGAAATTTATTACAATGTTTCAGTTGATAACCAGTCACATCTAGTTCATGGGGAATATTATTACAATGTTTCAGCTGATAATCAGTCACATCTAGTTCATGGTGAATATTATTACAATGTTTCAGCTGATAACCAGTCACATCTAGTTCATGGGGAATATTATTACAATGTTTCAGCTGGTAACCAGTCACATCTAGTTCATGGGGAATATTATTACAATGTTTCAGTTGATAACCAGTCACATCTAGTTCATGGTGAATATTATTACAATGTTTCAGTTGATGACCAGTCACATCTAGTTCATGGGGAATATTAGTACAATGTTTCAGCTGATAACCAGTCACATCTAGTTCATGGTGAATATTATTACAATGTTTCAGCTGATAACCAGTCACATCTAGTTCATGGGGAATATTATTACAATGTTTCAGCTGATAACCAGTCACATCTAGTTCATGGTGAATATTATTACAATGTTTCAGCTGATAACCAGTCACATCTAGTTCATGGGGAATATTATTACAATGTTTCAGCTGATAACCAGTCACATCTAGTTCATGGGGAATATTATTACAATGTTTCAGTTGATAACCAGTCACATCTAGTTCATGGGAATATTATTACAATGTTTCAGCTGATAATCAGTCACATCTAGTTCATGGTGAATATTATTACAATGTTTCAGCTGATAACCAGTCACATCTATTTCATGGTGAAATGTATTACAATGTTTCAGTTGATAACCAGTCACATCTAGTTCATGGGGATTATTATTACAATGTTTCAGCTGATAACCAGTCACATCTAGTTCATGGGGAATATTATTACAATGTTTCAGTTGATAACCAGTCACATCTAGTTCATGGTGAATATTATTACAATGTTTCAGTTGATAACCAGTCACATCTAGTTCATGGGGAATATTATTACAATGTTTCAGTTGATAACCAGTCACATCTAGTTCATGGTGAATAGTATTACAATGTTTCAGTTGATAACCAGTCACATCTAGTTCATGGGGAATATTATTACAATGTTTCAGCTAATAACCAGTCACATCTAGTTCATGGGGAATATTATTACAATGTTTCAGCTGATAACCAGTCACATCTAGTTCATGGGGAATATTATTACAATGTTTCAGCTGATAACCAGTCACATCTAGTTCATGGTGAATATTATTACAATGTTTCAGTTGATAACCAGTCACATCTAGTTCATGGGGAATATTATTACAATGTTTCAGCTGATAATCAGTCACATCTAGTTCATGGTGAATATTATTACAATGTTTCAGCTGATAACCAGTCACATCTAGTTCATGGGGAATATTATTACAATGTTTCAGCTGGTAACCAGTCACATCTAGTTCATGGGGAATATTATTACAATGTTTCAGTTGATAACCAGTCACATCTAGTTCATGGTGAATATTATTACAATGTTTCAGTTGATGACCAGTCACATCTAGTTCATGGGGAATATTATTACAATGTTTCAGCTGATAACCAGTCACATCTAGTTCATGGTGAATATTATTACAATGTTTCAGCTGATAACCAGTCACATCTAGTTCATGGGGAATATTATTACAATGTTTCAGCTGATAACCAGTCACATCTAGTTCATGGGGAATATTATTAAAATGTTTCAGTTGATAACCAGTCACATCTAGTTCATGGGGAATATTATTACAATGTTTCAGCTGATAACCAGTCACATCTAGTTCATGGTGAATATTATTACAATGTTTCAGCTGATAACCAGTCACATCTATTTCATGGTGAAATGTATTACAATGTTTCAGTTGATAACCAGTCACATCTAGTTCATGGGGATTATTATTACAATGTTTCAGCTGATAACCAGTCACATCTAGTTCATGGGGAATATTATTACAATGTTTCAGTGGATAACCAGTCACATCTAGTTCATGGTGAATATTATTACAATGTTTCAGTTGATAACCAGTCACATCTAGTTCATGGGGAATATTATTACAATGTTTCAGTTGATAACCAGTCACATCTAGTTCATGGTGAATATTATTACAATGTTTCAGTTGATAACCAGTCACATCTAGTTCATGGGGAATATTATTACAATGTTTCAGCTAATAACCAGTCACATCTAGTTCATGGGGAATATTATTACAATGTTTCAGCTGATAACCAGTCACATCTAGTTCATGGGGAATATTATTACAATGTTTCAGCTGATAACCAGTCACATCTAGTTCATGGGGAATATTATTACAATGTTTCAGCTGATAATCAGTCACATCTAGTTCATGGTGAATATTATTACAATGTTTCAGCTGATAACCAGTCACATCTATTTCATGGTGAAATTTATTACAATGTTTCAGTTGATAACCAGTCACATCTAGTTCATGGGGAATATTATTACAATGTTTCAGCTGATAATCAGTCACATCTAGTTCATGGTGAATATTATTACAATGTTTCAGCTGATAACCAGTCACATCTAGTTCATGGGGAATATTATTACAATGTTTCAGCTGGTAACCAGTCACATCTAGTTCATGGTGAATATTATTACAATGTTTCAGTTGATAACCAGTCACATCTAGTTCATGGTGAATATTATTACAATGTTTCAGTTGATGACCAGTCACATCTAGTTCATGGGGAATATTAGTACAATGTTTCAGCTGATAACCAGTCACATCTAGTTCATGGTGAATATTATTACAATGTTTCAGCTGATAACCAGTCACATCTAGTTCATGGGGAATATTATTACAATGTTTCAGCTGATAACCAGTCACATCTAGTTCATGGTGAATATTATTACAATGTTTCAGCTGATAACCAGTCACATCTAGTTCATGGGGAATATTATTACAATGTTTCAGCTGATAACCAGTCACATCTAGTTCATGGGGAATATTATTACAATGTTTCAGTTGATAACCAGTCACATCTAGTTCATGGGGAATATTATTACAATGTTTCAGCTGATAATCAGTCACATCTAGTTCATGGTGAATATTATTACAATGTTTCAGCTGATAACCAGTCACATCTATTTCATGGTGAAATGTATTACAATGTTTCAGTTGATAACCAGTCACATCTAGTTCATGGGGAATATTATTACAATGTTTCAGCTGATAACCAGTCACATCTAGTTCATGGGGAATATTATTACAATGTTTCAGTTGATAACCAGTCACATCTAGTTCATGGGGAATATTATTACAATGTTTCAGTTGATAACCAGTCACATCTAGTTCATGGGGAATATTATTACAATGTTTCAGTTGATAACCAGTCACATCTAGTTCATGGTGAATATTATTACAATGTTTCAGTTGATAACCAGTCACATCTAGTTCATGGTGAATATTATTACAATGTTTCAGTTGATAACCAGTCACATCTAGTTCATGGGGAATATTATTACAATGTTTAAGTTGATAACCAGTCACATCTAGTTCATGGTGAATATTATTACAATGTTTCAGTTGATAACCAGTCACATCTAGTTCATGGGGAATATTATTACAATGTTTCAGCTGATAACCAGTCACATCTAGTTCATGGGGAATATTAGTACAATGTTTCAGTTGATAACCAGTCACATCTAGTTCATGGGGAATATTATTACAATGTTTCAGCTGATAACCAGTCACATCTAGTTCATGGTGAATATTATTACAATGTTTCAGTTGATAACCAGTCACATCTAGTTCATGGTGAATATTATTACAATGTTTCAGCTGATAACCAGTCACATCTAGTTCATGGTGAATATTATTACAATGTTTCAGCTGATAACCAGTCACATCTAGTTCATGGTGATATTATTACAATGTTTCAGCTGATAACCAGTCACATCTAGTTCATGGGGAATATTATTACAATGTTCAGTTGATAACCAGTCACATCTAGTTCATTGGGGAATATATTACAATGTTTCAGTTGATAACCAGTCACATCTAGTTCATGGGGAATATTATTACAATGTTTCAGTTGATAACCAGTCACATCTAGTTCATGGGGAATATTATT